>NW_020201904.1:43771-45248 GCF_001531365.2 Cynara cardunculus var. scolymus
GAGTTAATCGATCCTATCAATTGGTATCAGAGCAGGAATCAAATTCTAATTTGATTTATTCTGTTCTTGGTATTAATCTTCATACGATCAAGAACACCAGTCTTCTTCTTCAGGTTACACAGTTCTTCACTATTTCATCAGTTTTCTTCTTATTCCTATTGTTCTTCTTCTACCAATGGCGAATCTGGCCAATGCTTCCTTTATGAGCACTAGTAAACAATCGAAACCTCCCACGCTCATACGTGAGGAGTACCCATAGTGGAAAGTTCGAATGGTAAATTTTTTGGAAGACATTCATCCACAAATTTGTGAATTTCTGTACAATCCTCCCTATGTTCCCATTAATTTAATTCCTAGAGTTCCAGCAACTGGAACAACACCAGAAATTCCCGAGCACTATGAACCACGTCCTGAGGTGAACTTGAGCGATGAGGACAGAATCATGGTCGAGTTGGGAACTAAATGTAAACGATTATTGATTATGGCTATTCCGAATGAAATCTTCAAGTGCATTGATCWYTGTCAACTGTCCATGGACATCTGGGCAGAACTGGAGAAGCAAATTGAAGGAGGAAGGAAAACGCTTAAAAACAATCGATCAATCTGCATCGATGAGTATCATAGCTTCAAGACAAAAGACGGTGAGTCGTTGTCGGACACATACTCGAGACTGAACACGTTAATCAGCAACTGCAAGAGGTATGKTGTCACGAGAACGGCAGAAGAGAATAACTCATTATTCTTGAAAAGCCTTGGGGTTGAATGGATGCATCTCACAATGTCCATGAAAGCCACCCTAGACCTGGAATTGTGGACTCTAGCAGACCTGTTTGGCTCTCTTAAGAGCCAAGAGCCAGAAGTTCTGCAGATGAAGAAGATCTACGGTGGCCCTCTGGCTCTAGTCGCAGAAGATGGATGCTCTGGGAAGGGGAAGGATGCACAGAAGGAAGAGAAGGAGAAGAAGAAGAAAAAGAAGAAGGTTTTGATTCCAGAGAGTGATGACAGCTCTAAGGAAGAAGTCTGTATGAAGGCGATGATGAAAACTCTTGCCTTGATCACTAGAGAGTTCAGGAAGGGTGGAGAGAGGAAAKAGTTTAAAAGTTTCAATCGAAGAAACTTCACAGAGGGAGAGAGATATGAGAAAAGAGAGAAGGAACAGAAGCCCTTGTAGAGGGTTGAAGAGGAAAGGAAGGAAGAGCCTAAAGATGGCTTCTTCAAATGTGGCAAACCAGGCCACTTTGCTGCAGACTGCTGGTCTAGAGGGCCAAGGGCAACCGCAGAGGGGTCCTAAAGATGAAGCCTTCTATAAAAAGATGGCTGAATACTATCAGCAGAAGTCTCTGCTAGCTCAATCCAGTGAGCTAGTAACAAACGAGTCCTCTAACCAAGACGAACAGAAGGGTCTTCTCGCATGGGAAGACTCGGACACAGAGGACGAGCTCTTCTGTGGGATGGCAGACATCAAGTCAGACTCCTC
>NW_020201905.1:0-22097 GCF_001531365.2 Cynara cardunculus var. scolymus
ATCTTCTGCTATTGGTCCTCTGTGGTCTTCTGTTACAGATCATCTTCTATCAATCCTTGCAGTATTACTTTTTCCATACTTTTATATTTAAAGAATGAGAGCTAACACACTCCATTCTGCATGATGTATGATGACCTGCAAAACAGATTAGTCCAATAACTAAGCATTAGACCCAAAGGGTCTAGTGAGTGTACAAAACTCATATAAACAGCTTACATTCCAAAACCATTAATTTAGAAACTAACATGTACAAACATATGTACTTTTATCTATTTTCTAATATAGGATTTCTTTTTCTCGCGGTTACACCGTCATTACCACTCTCTCGCGGTTACATCGCCATTGCCACTCTCTCGTGGTTACACCGCCATTACCATTCTCTCTCGCAGTTACATCGATATTGCCACTCTCTCGCGGTTACACCACAATTACCATTCTCTCTTGCGGTTACACCACCATTACCACTCTCTCGCGGTTATACCGCCATTACCATTCTCTCTCTCGCGGTTACACCGCCATTACCACTCTTTTACGGTTACACCGTCATTACCATTCTCTCTTGCGGTTACACCGCCATTACCACTCTCTCGCGGTTACACCGCCATTACCATTCTGGTTACATTGCCATTATATTATTATATTAAATTCAAATCAAGTGTAAATCAATAGTGGATTTAGTCAACTTTAGCCGGATACGAAATCCGGTCACTTCTGTCCGGATATGAAATCCGGTTACCTTGCCTGGATTTGAAGTCCGGTCAATCATATTGAAAGAATAGAGAACCCGGGTGATACTCGATCGATTTAGCAATAAACCGGACGACCCTTGAGCGGTTTAGCTCTAATCCGGTGACACCTTGAGCGGTTTAACTGATATCTGGTCAATACTTCATCCGGTTTAGGATGATTCCGGACAAACCTTTTTCCGGTTTAGGGTAATCCGAATGATATGTAAAAACAGTTCATCCTATTCAACTTTAACAGCAATTGATTTATACATACATAATTAATATATGGAGCATAACACACTCACCTTTGTTTTGATTTTTGTCCGGTTTAATGCTTGCGATTTCTTTCAAATTTTCACTCTCCAGTTTTTAAAGAAAAACTTTCTAAAAGAAGAAGATTCTTTTCTTTCACATACACTTGCTATTTATAGCAAGTGTATGACCGCCTTTTACCAAAAGCAAGAAATTCCTACTTCAACACACACACACACACACACCACCACTTACTTAAATACCAAAATTATGTAAAACAAATTGAAAACTCGTAAAATACTTAAACCGAATATTTCAATATACCCTCCTTTGAAGAATTCCGTCCCGGAATTCCATTAAGCAAAAAGGTAGGGATATAATTCTTTCGCATTTTTTACTTTGATTCCCAGGTGGCGTCTGGCCCTTTGTGATAACGCCACTGAACTTTTACTAACCCAACCTCTTTATTTCGTAATTTCTTCACCTTGAAGTCAGTAATGAATTCAGGGGTTTCTTCAAAACACAATCTTTCATCAACCTTAATTTCAGGTAGGGGTATTGCTACATCTGGGCTTATTAGACACTTCCTTAAATTGGACACATGGAAGGTATCATGAATTCCATTTAACTCTAAAGGAAGTTCTAGTTTGTAGGCTACTTCTCCAACCTTTCCAATAAAAGGGAATGGTCCAATATACCTCAGGCTTAACTTCCCCTTTTTACCAAAGTGTACCATTCATTTCGAAGGTGATACTTTTAACATCACTTTATCACCTTCTTGGAACTCAATCGGCTTTTGACGTTTTTCTGCATAACTACTTTGTCTATCTTGTGCCACTTTCATACGTTCTTTTATTAAGCCAATTTTATCCGCTGTTTGCTGAACCAGCTCGGGTCCAACTAACTATTTCTCGCCTATTTCATTCCAACACAAAGGTGTTCGACACTTTCGTCCATACAGAACCTCAAAAGGTCCAGCTTGAATACTTGAATGATAGCTATTGTTGTAAACAAATTCCACCAGAGCCAAATGACTATCCCATGATCCTCCAAAATCAATGATACAAGCTCTCAGCATATCTTCTAGTGTTCGGATAGTTCGTTCACTTTGTCCATCGGTTTGGGGGTGATAAGTTGTACTTAGCTTAATTTGGGAACCCATTTCTCTTTGGAAACTCTTCCAAAACATAGAAGTGAATCGTCTATCTCTATCATAAACAATTGGTAGAGGAACACCATGACGTGCCACTATCTCATCAACACCATGACGTGCCACTATAAGAAATGTGCCGATTTGGATAACCGATCTACTATTACCTATATGACATCATAACCTTTTGATGTCCTTGGTAGTTTGGTTATGAAATCCATAGCTATGTGATCCCATTTCCAAACTGGAGTCTCTAAGGATTGTAACTTACCATATGGACGTTGATGTTCTATCTTTACTTGGAGACATGTCATACATTGTTCAACATGTTTAGCTATATCCTTCTTCATACCTGGCCATCAATAATGTTGCTTCAGATCCCGATACATTTTATTTGTGCCTGGATGAATTACGAAACATGATTTGTGAGCCTCACTCAAGATACGTTTCATGAGACCACCATAGCATGACACCCAAATTATGTTCTGAAATATCCAAAATTCTTTGCCGTCTTTCATAAATTCAGATAATAATCCACCCAATCTTTCTTGTTTAATCTTATCCTCCTTCATTGCCTCATGTTGAAACTCTTGCAATTCTCCGTGAATACTTGGTAGTAACTCGACTCGTAGAGCTACAGTCTTGATAGTTCCATTTTTCTCTTGTCGGCTTAAAGCATCAGCCACTATGTTTTCCTTTCCTGGATGGTACAAAATTTCACAATCATAATCACTAACCAATTCCAACCATCGTCTCTGACGCATATTCAGATCTTTTTGATGGAATAGATGTTGTAAACTCTTATGATCTGTGAAAATTTGACATTTTGTTCCATATAGATAGTGCCTCCATATCTTCAAAGCCAACACTACAGCAACTAATTCCATATCATGAGTAGGATACTGTCTCTCATGATCCTTTAACTGTCTTGAAGCATAAGCAGTTACCTTTCCACGTTGCATTAGTACAAAACCCAAACCCATCTTTGATGCATCACTATAAACCACACAGTCTTCCTTCCCATCTGGCAAGGACAGAATTGGTGCACTACATAACTTATCCTTTAACATCTGAAAGGCCTGAGCTTGTGCTTTATCCCACTCATATTTTTCATTCTTTTTTGTCCACTTGGTTAATCGAGTGGCTATACGAGAAAAATCTTGTAGCCAATCCAAGAAAACTTATAATTTCAGTTGGGGTCTTGGGGCTTCCCACCTTTCAATGGCTTCAACCTTAATAGGATCCACTTTAATACCTTCTTTTGAAATGACATGTCCCAAAAACTGAACCTCTCGTAGCCAAAATTCACACTTCGACATCTTAGCATACAGTCTTTCTTGTTTCAACAATTCCAAACGTAATCTCAAATGATGAGCATGCTCTTCTTCCGACCAAGAATATATCAAAATATCATCACTTAAGACAATCACAAATTTATCAAGATAGGGACGACATACCCTATTTATCATATCCATAAAGGCTGCAGGCGCATTTGTAAGTCTAAACGGCATAACTAGGAATTCATAATGACCATAACGCATACGGAATGCCGTTTTCGACACATCTTCATTCTGAATCTTCAATTGATGATAACCAGACTATAAATCAATTTTCGAAAAATATGTAGCCCCAACCAATTGATCAAACAAATCATCAATTCGTGGGGGAGGATACTTATTTTTTGATTGTTAATTTATTCAACTCCTGGTAATCAATGCACATTCTCATTGATCCATTCTTCTTCTTACAAATAACATTGGCACACCCCATGGAGAAATACTTGGTCGAATAAAACCTTTATTTAAAAGTTCTTTCAATTGTGACATTAACTCCTTTAGTTTAGAAGGAGCTAATCTGCATGGTGCACATGCAACGGGTGCTGCTCCAGGAGGTAATTCAATCTGAAATTCTGTCGTTCGATCAGGAGGTAGACTTATCAAGTCTTCTGGAAATACTTCAGGAAATTCTCTCACAACTGGGATATCCTCCATCTTTCCCTTTTCTTTCTTCATGTCAACGACATAAGCAAGAAAACTAGCACATCCCTTCTGTACATATTTCTGAGCCTTTAAAATCGAAATAAGACTGGAGTACCGATCTCGTCGATCACCATAAATTACAACCTTCCCTTTTTCCGGTAATCTATATGAATCATCTTTTCGTCACAAACTATGTTAGCTTGATTTTTTAGCTAAGCAATCCATGCCTATAAGATATCAAATTCCCTTAAAGGCAAAGGAAACAATTGTATAGGTACCTCACACCCTTTTATACTTATAGAACATTCATCTATTATATCCTTAACCAATACTTCACTATCGTTTGTTGTTTCCACAATTAAATCCTCACTCAATACTTTAGATTCTAAATATGCGCAGTTAACAAACGATGGTGATATGAAAGAACGATTTGCTCCAGAATCAAATAAAACTTTCGCACATACTGAATTAACAAAAAATGTACCTGTCACCACTTTAGGATGTTCTTTAGCCTCGCCTCTCGTCATCTGAAAGGCTCTCCTTTTAGCATTTGACTCCCCATGTCTTATCTCTCCTCGACCACTTGGGTTTATACGATTAACCACTGACCCACGACCAGTTGGAACATAACCAGATCCTCGGCCCCTAGAGTATCCAGATCCTCGACCTCCCACAACACCAAACCCTTGTCCCTTAACTTGTGGACAATCAACGTTTACATGTTGAGAGGAATTACATGTAAAACATCTTCTCACCATTCGACAGTCTCGAGCTATATGTCCTGGTTCCTGACATTTAAAACATACCCGCGACTCGGTATTACAATTTCCTTGATGTATCTTGTGACATCGTGTACATGCCTTATCAGCAAACCATAGGACTGGCCGATTCAAACTTTCCATAAACCTTGGTCTACGAAAATCAGTCATTATAGCTTCCCCTTTTCTTTTATCTCCAACCCTTTCTTGTGGTTGACGATTGATATCCTGTTCCAGTATCTCGACAACGTCAACTGCTACTTGAAATGTCGTTGGATTTCTAGATATCACATATTTTTGGAGATTAGACTCCGAACCCCAAATACACTTTCTTATTTTACTATTTTCTGATATAATTTACGCTTCAGCAAACAGGGATTGTTCCATGAAGACTTACGTATACTGACAAACTGACATATTTCCTTGTTCTAGACGAAGAAAATCATCTTCTAACTTTTGTACTGCCACTTCCGGACAATATTGCATTTTAAATTTTATCACAAATTCCTCCCATAACATGGTTTTCAGAATATTTGAATCTAAACTAGATAGAATATCCCACCAGTATCAAGCACTTGACCTCAGACGAGATAAGACAAACATAACCTTATCTTCCTCCGCGCTCTTACTGATCTGTAGGCTTAATTCAATTTCCTTAAACCAACACATAGCTTTGACAGGGTCACATTCACAAGAAAATTTAGGAGGTTTACAAGAAAGAAACATTTTAATATCCCGTCCCTTATGAACTAAGGACGAAGTAAGGGGCACAGATGTATCTGTTGCTAGTGTACTAGCTCCGACTTCTTCCTGATGGTCAGGATCCCTTATTATTTCTGGATTATTTGGGGCCGAACGTCCCAACAAGTTTACCAAACTTTCTTGGAATTTTCCCAACTCAGCTGCCAGCATTTCCTGGGTAATATAACCGGAATCAGGAACATTATGTCCTCCCCTGGCTCTCCCTCTTCCATGGCCAGACATTGAACTTTCTTGTGCCGATAGTTCTTGTTCCATACGAGTTTCTTGTCTACTGTTTCTTCCACTTCCTCGACCCTTGCTGTGACTTCGCATTTATATAGTCATAATATTTTCCGGGTCTTCTTCTTGGGTTACATTTCTTCTTCCCCAACCACTTCCATAACCGATAGAGGTCCATTCGGATCGATTAGGATTATCTGCCATTTCTCAGTGTACGTCTCTTTCTGACACATTTAAACATATATGATTATTCACATAATCAAAACATGATAACACATTTATCCTCAAATCTATCATAACTCAAGATTACATCAGTCATATGTAATCTAACTTTCTCATAATAAGTTCAACATTAACATATTCTTCTGTTCATAGTCTCAGTGAAACCTATTATCATAACTTCCACACCTCCAGTTTAAGTCTAAGTATTGTCGAATACCCAGATCCCTTAAACTAAGGCTCTTATGCCAACTTTAACAACCCACAGTTTGTACTCATATGTATTATATAACAACCATAACTTATAATCCAATGTTATAAGTTTACAAAATATGGGCTAACATAAACTTTTCAAATACACTGATATGCATCTAAATTATTATTGCTTAAACATTCCCCTTGCCTTTGTCTTGTGATATATGATGACCTGCAAAACATATTAGTCCAATAACTGAGCATTATCCAAAGGGTCTATTGAGTGTACAAAACTCATATAAACCGCTTACATTCCAAAACTAGTAATTTAGAAACAAACATGTACAAACATATGTACTTTTATCTATTTTCTAATATAGGGTTTCTCTTTCTCGCGGTTACACAGTCATGACCACTCTCTCGTGGTTACATCACCATTGCCACTTTCTCGTGGTTACATCGCCATTACCATTCTCTCTCGCGGTTACATCGCCAATGCCACTCTCTCGCGGTTACACCGCCATTACCATTCTCTCTCGCGGTTATACCGCCATTACCATTCTCTCTCTCGTGGTTACACCGCCATAACCACTCCCTTGCGGTTACACCACCATTATATTATTTTATTAAATTCAAATCAAGTCTAAATCAATAGTGGATTTAGTCAACTTTAGCTGGATATGAAATCCGGTCACTTCTGTCCGGATATGAAGTCTGGTCAATCATATTGAAAGAATAGAGAACCCGGGTGATACTCGATCAATTTAGCAATAAACCAGACGACTCTTGAGCGGTTTAGCTCTAATTCGGTGACACCTTGAGCGGTTTAAGTGATATCCGGTCAACACTTCATCCGGTTTAGGATGAATCCGAAAAAACCTTTTTCCGGTTTAGGGTAATCCGAATGATATGTAAAAACAGTTCATCATATTCAACTTTAACAACAATTGATATATACATACATAATTAATATATGGAGCATAACACACTCACCTTTGTTTTGAATTTTTACCGGTTTAATGCCTGCGATATCTTTCAAAATTTCACTCTAATTTCCAAAGAAAAAGTTTCTAAAAGAAGAAGAGTTTTCTTTCACATACACTTGCTATTTATGACAAGTGTATGACCGCCTTTTACCAAAAGCTAGCAATTCCTACTTTAACACACACACCCCACCACCACTTACTTAAATACCAAAATTATGTAAAACAAATTTAAAACTCGTAAAATACTTAAACCGAATATTACACGATAGACACAACGTTATTTCTTAAAAATCAAGGTAAGCGAATGATCTTGATTGAAATATATGTTGACGATATCATTTTTGGTTCTACGAATCCAAAGTTTTGCAAGAAATTTCCAGACATTATGAAATCTAAGTTTCAAATGAGTATGATGGGAGTTAAATTTCTTTCTTGGTCTTCAAGTAAAACAACATCCCAATGGCATGTTCAATAATGAATCCAAATATAATAAAGATATTTTGAAATGATTTAATGTCTGATTGTTCTTCGACGATAAAGACTTCCATGGCCACTGGTACTTTATTGGATGCAAATTGTGTGTCCCAATTATCTTCAAATTAGATAAATCTCTAACAAGAATATGATTGAAAGTTGAGAGATTTCACCAAATGTTTGTGTATTAATCTCTTGAAGATTACAAATTGATTACAAGACTAATGACAGTAACAACAAATTACAAGGAGTCTACCTATTTATATAACGAAAATCATTAAAGACTAAAAATCATTAAAATTGGAGAAACAAGCTTGAATACAACTTTTAAGAATGACTATGAACCCAACATTCTCCCCCTTTGGATTCAAACTCGATACATTGTGAATTTTGATCGTCGAATGCCCAAATTCATCTCGCACCTCCTTAAGGCATTCTGATATTGGAAAGTTTCATCAAGAAGTTTGAGAGCACTTATCAGAAGAAACCTTTGTCTCGGACTCAAACTTTCACGATCTGTCGCTTTATCATCGGAAGCTTTTAGTCTTTCAAGACCCCTCCGCACTATCTTTATGGTTCCGTCACAGTACTTTTTCAGCTTACTGAACCTCAAGAATCTCTTAGATTTGTCGGCAATCTCATAGACGACACCAAACTCTGGATCTTCCAGTATCAGGAACAAAGGGTAGCTGTTAGAACTGAGAAATCAGTATTAATTGTATTCGTCTTGAAAGTTTATAAATAGTCTATAATTGTAAAAAGTCAGCGTGTTTGACTTTTCTCATAGGTTTGACTTTAACCTTGTCTATGTATGTTTGACCATATAAATATGGTTAAGTCTTTGTAATTAGGAAGAAGTGAGCTTCATTGTAATACGTACATTCATAATAGAGGTTTGACCAGAATTGAGAKGATTGACTTTTCCTCTCAATATTCATATATGTGTTCTTGATGATCTTAATGCAATATCAAGATTCTGCCATGATTGTTGTGATGAAATGAAGAATTGATCAGTGATTACGGACACACAGTAGCCTTCAATGTCTTCAAGTTCTTGGTTAGGCCTCTTCATGTTAACAATCTTTTGATTGCTTTCAAACCCCATATGTACATCGATAACCAAAGACAACTTGACTTGACATTTGAGATATCGCTTTATAGCTTCAAGGCCTAGAACCACTCCTTTCTTTCTAATCGTCAGATAACGAATCTCGTGGTAGAGATGCTCCAATTCTTCGTGGAAGAGATTTGGAAAGTCAGCTTCACTGAATGTCCAGACACGACCGTCTTGTCTCATAACCGAGAATACTAGATACCAGACTCTTTCAAGTTTGTTGGCATCAATACTCTTGATAGACATAATCCAATGCCTGATACGTACTTGACTGATCAATTGGTGCTTTGCTTTGAGGAAATGTTTGTACTCGATGCTATACTCACGTGTTTCCTTGTGAATACCGAGTATCTTGTCCCCACTTAGTGCTTTCTGATGACGTATGAAGACTGCAAAGTATACGTCTTTAAGATATAGTTCTCTAATACGAGCTTTGTCGAACCCTGGGACATTGAGAGGAATTGCAAATGATATATAGTTTTTTGTGAAAATCTCTGTAGGATCAGGTACCGTCCATGAGGTATTGAAAACACCTTGAGAATTTGCAGTAGGATGTTCAAGAGCAGGTTGATGATCAAACTGGAAAGGAAATATTGGATTATCTTCGTTGATATGTGCTTCAAAATCAAAGAACATGTCGTCTGAATCATCTAATGTATCAATGTCAGCTCCGTAGTCCTGAACTCCACCCAGTGAGAAGTAGATACACTTTGTGCTTGATCCCCGTGAGAAGGTGAAACTATTGCTTGTTGAGAAACAACAAAGTGGCTGGGTGGGGCGTGCAATTGCATAGCTGGGCAAGCTATGTCTGCTTCAATACCAACATTCAATGGATGAATGTCGGTAGTAGATGTGATTTCCCGGTTATATGTTTATGTTGATCCTCTCTCTCATTGAATTGATGATAATCCCTTTTACCTTATATGAAGTATTTATGTTTCTGTTTTCAGTTCTAGCGATCATCACTGAGTCTGTTCAGTGATCGCTGAAGAACATGTAATGTAAATCCAATCAGCGATAGCGATACTTCAAGAAGACAAAACTCACACCAAAGAACATTCAACAAAAGTTGAAGACTGAAACTGAAGATTAGAGACTGGTGAGTATGTGAAGACTGCTCAAGCCTCAGCGAATATTGAAGAGACCTTCAGGTTAGTCCAACATTCAACAATCAAAAGAAGCTTGTTGAGCACGATTGTTTTTGTCTTGTCCTCATACACACAAAAGACAAACCCATACCCTTTCTAAAAGATAGTACAATACAAAGCCGATTAGTTGACTTTATTACCCACAAACTTTATGAAAGGATGTTTGCTCATGAATAGGCTTTTGTATTATTCACTGTAGCAAAGGACAAGTCTTTCTCTATAGGCTTGACACGCGTTCTAACCCTACCACGTTGCATTAAATGTGCATTTAATGCAATGGGTATAAATAGATGTGTTCTATCTCCATCCAGAGATACTCCTTACTCTGAACTTACTTAAGTTTAAGTAAAAGAACACACACATCTAAGAACACAATACGCTCATCTTCAAAAGGAAGTTAGAATCTATTTTTTGTATTCTAAACAGTTCTCTCCCAGATATAACTTACTTTCTTCTAAGTCTTTAACAGCAAATCTTTTCATTATTTGCTAAGAATTAGTGTGTAACTTTAGATTGTTTAGATATGTTTTATTTACCTTATCTTTCTACAAACAATCTTGTAAAATCTTTATTAATCCGTCTTTATAAATATATATTTTAAATTTTGTTGGAACCCAGATACTCTTAATTCCTAGTAAACACAGTTGATAAATAATAAGATTGAAACACAAACAGTGTATAAAGGATGATTTAGCGAAATATTCAGAATATATATAAGAACAGTGAAAGGACTTGAATATCGAATGCTTTTATTAGATGAAAGTTAAGAACAATCAATCTAAAACATAATCTCACAATAAAATAGGTATAGTATAAGTCGGCACTCTCAGGTGATTAGAACCTGAGGTGGAAGCCTCCTTATATACGCCTAGGTCAAACAACTATTCTATAATTAAGGCTTGAATCTCTGATTTGTCGAGTCCGTGTCCTTATCTTTGACTTCCCTTGAAAATTGGAGCGGTCTAAGTCAAGCTGCCTTAAATCTATTTGACGCTTGCGAGAATGTCTGGACTTACACGCGCGTTCCATGGAGAAGGAGACTAGAAGCTCTGCATGTATTATACAGAAGCTCTGTATGTACTATGCAGAGGTTCTGCATATGCAGAGGCTCTGCATATACTATGCAGAGGCTCTGTGTCTGGAGTTCTAGATTTGTATCAAGCGCTTATGCTTTTGGGTGCGTAAGGCTTGATCGTCCACGGAGATTGAGCGCGAGCTCTGTATGAAGGGAACCTTCAGTATTTGAGTAAGAGCTCTGGTTCTTGACCTCTTCTGTATGAGAGCTCTAGGTCCAGACCGCTTCAATAGACCTAGTCCAATTGACTAGAGTAAGAGACTTCTTACTTACACTTTCACAAGTTGGGGTCTAACAATCTCCCCCTAAGTGTAAATAAGACAGGCTCTTACTTTAATTGAAAACATAAGTCTACTTGAAACCAGAGGTTAAAAGGAACCTCTGTTTTACATTAACTATCTAGAAAGTACAATACGACTGAAAGGAAATTACATTGACTAAAAAGATAGAAAAATACTTACAAAATAAGGTCTAGATGTGTTGAAGTTTTATGAATCTCCTAATAAGTTTTTGAAACTCCAACATGTTGGGAATTGACCTTAGGATAAAATTTTCTCTTTCATTTGCTCCAGGGGAGGTATCTCTACTCCTGACTAAGTGATCTCTGATATAGCGTAGAGCAGAGTTTGAGTATTTGTAGTTTTGGTCATCTCAAAAAAATATCTTCTTTCCTTATGCATTTCAGAAGACCACCCCCACCTCTGGTTCCACCAACAGAGTCCATGAGGGAATGTTGTTGATGCCCTACAGATCTACGTTTGGTGCAGCGAAGCTCAATTGATCCACTCCCAGGTCCAGAGCTAGTTGAAAGTCAAACTTCCATCTGAAGTCGAGTAGGTCTGTCATTGTCTGTCGTATAGCAGAATTCGCCACAGCTTATTTGATCCCCTTATCCTTCTTATGATCCGTGAAGAAATACAAAGACAGAAGGTCCCACAGATTCAGATTTATAAGATCACAATCTGTGAACGTGCAAATCTGTCCACGAGACCTCTCCATCCTATACTCATGGAAGATGATCTGATTGTGCATGAAGGTACGTTTCTTGATGTCGAGGATTTGCTTGATTCCATCGACAAAGTGGACTGTAGAGATAGGCTGTGTAGCGATGTAGAAACCTATGCCTGTTGTTCTCTTAGACCATTGGATGGAGATTGATCTTTATAACCGGTGTCTCCTCTCGCATGTTGTAAAGAAATTGGTAGATGTCTTCGCTATATGCCTTGTCCTTTATTGGCTTGTCTGGGGGTGTTGGCGTCATATTGCATCCGTACTATCCTTGATCTTTTAGACTCGATCAGAGGGATGTTTGGTGCTCCAAGGCCTGCTGGTTAAGGCTTCTTCTGCTCTTTTTGGTTTGACAGGGACCCTCTGCCTCATAGCCAGAGTGACTACGTTGCTCCCTTAAGCAGGGACCCTAGCTCTGTGCGTATTTCTTGTTGATGGAGGAGCAGCTACTGTGATGCCTTCAAGAGAAACGGGAACAGGAATGGGCAAGAGTGTTGGATCGGCCACATTCACTGTTATCACCTCTTCTTCTTCTCACCCTCTTGTTGTTGGAGTAGCGGTGTCCATGGCATACTCTGTTGAGGAAGACAGAGCATCTTCTGATTCAGATGAGACATAGATGAATAATAGTTGGATTACGTCTTCATCCTTTTGTCGCCCTGCTGGCTCTGCTAGTGATGCCATGGGCATCTTTCCTTTTTGAAGCGCCTCTGCATGCGCTTTCTAGCTTGGTGCTCTCTGCCTTTTGAGAATCTTGCGTTGGCTGGCTTGGGGCAGAAGCAGATGTAGCAGAGGGGGCAGCCCTTGGTGTGACAATTGGAACAACGGTGGACTGGTTCTCCCCCTCTTGACGATTTCGAGGGCCAGACAGGTCTGGGTCCTCATTATCGTCAAGCGTCCTTCGCTTGGATGCCTCGGCACATGGAGTTGGGTCCATTCTTCTCTTTGGCCTTTGCTCCTCTGCTTGGGGCAAGGACTTGATTTTTGCCTCAAAAAGCTTGAGAAGCTCTTCTGCAGCATCCCCAAATCATTGAATCTCCATGTTCGTGCAATAGTTGAAGGCCGTATCGATTCTGTTGTCTCCGTGGCTTTGCTGTTGAAGTCCAATGTGAAACTTGCCACCTTCTGGAGGAGTCTGTCACCCAGAGCATTCATTTCCCCTTGAGTGACATAGTCTACAGGTACATTGAGAGGGATTAGCGCCTGGGCGTCATGAGATGATGTGGAAGCTTCACCCTCTTAATGCATGTTATGACCCTTTGCAAGGCCTCTGCATTTTTTGCCATCAATTCCTGGAGAGTATCAAGTCGAGAAGCATTTGTCAATGACTCAGCTCTCAATACTGCTAAGGATGCTCCAATCTCATCCAGAGCAGATGTAGAAGGTGATGGCTCTGTACGGGCCATGTTGAGTTTTAGCTCTTCCAATGACCATAACATAGTGGTGGCAAAGGACTGGAACTCATCCCTTACAACATAAGCTGTTGGGGTAACGTCTGGCTCAACACATGGGACAGATTTAGTCCTCGTTCCAAGGACACCTACTTGCTTGACTTGATTGATGTTAGTTAAGGAAGGATTTCCAACAGGTGCTTGTGGCTCTCCTTGAGGAGAAGTCACTACTACTGTTCTACCATGAAGAGTATACAAGGCAGGTTCAGAGCCAGCTAGAGGACTCTCCATGAGTGGACGAGGAGATTGGTCGAGAATCTCCATGTCTTGTGCACCTAACCCTTGCTCTGAACAAGGTGGGAAATCTACATATGCAAAGGAAACGAATTCCTCTGTATGGGATAGTGGCGTGATATGGGGAGACATGTCACTTATTCTTTCAAAGGTTTAACCCTTTTTGAGAGGGTGATCCCTGATACATGGCTTCCCTTTGGCTTTCATAACCAGAGGAAAATGCTACCTCTGGTTGGTTTGGCAGGTTTAGGTTCGAGGTGTGCACCTCTATTTTAATGACCTCCGTGTCTCGATCACTACAGTAAGATAATGTGTTTGCACTAGGAGTTGGGCTTGGGAAGTATATGTGCCTATTCACCATCCAGGCTGCTCTGGCTCGCCCTGAGGCAGAGTAGCTTATGCACCTCCTCCCTCCTTATCTTCTTCTTCTTCCTCTTCACTCTCTGCACTTTCATCACTTGAATTATATGACCCAGCAGCATCATCAAAGTGCTCTTGTTCGTCCTCTTCGTTAGAGCTTGAGGGATGCTCTAAGCCTTGAGTGGCTTCTTCTTCTACTTTGATTCTCTCTTCTTCCTTGAGACGAGCAATATCTGCCTGTCTTGCTCTCTCTACTTGCAATTCCTCTTCTTTCAAACAAGCAATTTCTTCTAGTCTAGGTTGTTATGCTCTATCCTCCTCGTCCTTCCTCATTCTCTCTCTCCACTCTCTTTTTCTTTGTGTCTTCTCTCTTCCTCTTTTGCTCTCTTTCTTTTGCCAATCTCACCTCCTCCTCTTCTGCCTAAGGCCTCTGAGTGTCCTCTATTCCCTCATCCTCCTGGGTTGTACCTATGCATGCCGGGGTTCGAGGCACTGGTTCTAGTGCCTCGCGTGCACGTCTGTACGCTCTTCTCAGCTCCCTCGTCTTCATATAGGTAAAGAGCTTCATTGCGATAGACCTCTTTGATGTGTAGCCTTCTTTGTAGACGGTGGACTTGTAGTGTATGAACACATTCACCCTGTGCATAGGTAGACGTCCCACATCAATGTTGTTTTCGTCGAGAATGGGTCTTAGAAGAAGACCCAGAAATCGAGGAAACAAGAGAGATGGTCATTCCATTCCTTTAGCCACCTCTTGGCACTTCTTGGCGTGAGCAGCCTTGAACTCTGTGTATAGTATCAAGGAGTAGTCCAATGATAAGTCGAAGAAGATGCCATACATAATATGGAGGATGTTGGTGGAGCATATGTCTAAGCTTCCAATTTTCTCGGTCAGCGATCGATTGACCAATGTGAACATGGTGTTCCACATTGGAGGCAGGTACTGGTGGCGGTATTGAGACGGGTACTCGATGGCTTTGTTGTACCCCAAGAACTTCAAGAACGAGACGATTTCATCCCCAGATGGGAGAGGGGCATATTCATTCAGCCCTAGGTCCGTCTTGGTAGGGATTTGTAGAACTCGTGAGAACAGGGACCTCGAAAGTCGGACATTGATAAACTCCTTTGTAGATGGCACATAAAAGTCTCCAACAATCCCTCGTTGGGAGTCAGTGATGGAGCAGGTTTGCCAGAATTCTTGGATGAATCTTTCACGTACAAGATCATCTATGTTCGTTAGGGCAGGGTTCAAAAAGTGGTGTTGAAGGATATCAATAACAGGGTGAAATTTTTGGTCAAAGTTTTCTAGTGAGAGTTGAAGGGCAAGGTCGTTGGGTTTAAGTGGAAGAGGAACCATGTTTTGGCTGGTTTCCTCAACGGTCTTGAGGGTAGTGGTGTGGGTTTGAGAGTTCCTAGATTATGAGAAAGACATAGTTGAAGGTTTTTGTGAAAAGTGAAGGGTTTGTAAAAACTAGGGTTTGTCAAGAATCGGTTATTGATTCTTTAACTGGGTTGAAGAAAAGGTTTGATTGATGAATGGAGATGAAGATTCCACCACAGATTGTAGTTCTAGAAAATGGTTTGAAAGCTTGAAGGAATATCAATGGCAGTTTTGGAGGTTTGAAGACGACGAGTTCTTTGAAAATCTTTGTAAGCGTAAAAAGAAAATTGGGGGAAAATAAATTGTTTAAATAGGAAATATAAAGTACTCGAGTGAATTGCGCTCCAATCGTCTGAAAACTGAAGCGGTTTTCTCACCACCTGTGGGGAGCTGCCACGTGGCCTGCCAACTGCAAATGGCGCCTCCCGGATTTGAAAAAAATAATATAACAGGCGGTGATGCTTAGTTAGATGACAGCTAATAAAAATATTTAGTAAATAAGAACTGTACGCCTTCTTATTAAAATAATATATTTTAAATCTTCAAAAAAAATTAATAAGTGCATATACACTAGTTTGTTTGAAACAACAACCATTAGACAGAAGCTCTGTATTAGAGTATAGAGTTGTTGTATTTAGATTGCTTAAAGAATTTGAAAAGGAACTCAGAGTACTACATAAAAGAAAGATACCATACCTTAGGATCGCATACAGAGGCTCATGGTTGGACTATACATGTTCTCTGTCTAGGAAACTTGTTATGTTTAGAGGCAGAAGCTCTGTATAGTACATACAGAGGCTCTGTCCTATAATCATAAAAGTTTTTGAGGCAGAAGCTCTGTATGATGCATGATCTGATGCTCCCCCTCGACCTTAGCTCTGTTTGATCTGCTCCCCTTGAATTATGCTTGGATCATATGTGATAAGTATTGCACAAGCATGATGAACAAGGTACAAAGGCTCTGTATTTACTATACAGAGGCTCTGTATCACAAGAGTTTATTCTTGAGAAAGAGGCTCTACATGTACTATGCAGAGGCTCTATCTCATGGATCAAGACTTAAAACAAAAACATAAGTATGCTCAAGGGATGCAGAGGCTCTGTATAGTACATACAGAGGCTTTGTCTTAGTTGGAAAGATTTAGCATGCCCAACTTGCTAACCAAAAAGTTAAATCTCTTTTCATCAAGAGCCTTTGTAAATATGTCAGCAAGTTGTAAATCTGTACTAACAAAAATCATTTCAATCGTACCTTTCTCTACATGGTCCTTGATGAAATGGTAGCGAACCTTGATGTGCTTTGTCTTAGAATGTTGTACAGGATTGGCTATGGTAGCAATGCCACTTTCTGAGTCACACAGAATTGGAATCTTGTCAAACTGGTTGTGGCTACATACTCTGCTTCAGCTGTGGAAGTATAGACACAGTTCTACTTCTTTGAGGTCCAACTTTTGAGCTTGTCTCCTAGTAATTGGCAACTCCCTGATGTACTCTTTTGATCAAGTTTGCATCTTGTGTGATCAGAATCTGTGTACGCAATAAGGTCAAAACCAGAATACTTTGGATACTAGAGACCTAGAAATTGAGTTCCTTTAAGGTATCTAAAGATTCTTTTCACAGCAGAAAGATGAGATTCCTTAGGGTTTGCTTGATATCTAGCACAGAGACACGTAGCAAACATGATGTCTAGTCTAATAGTCGTGAGGGACAATAGTGATCCAATCATTCCACGGTAAGTCTTAACATCCATCGGTTTTCCAGATGGATCTGTGTCAAGCTTAGTTCCCGTTGCGATTGGTGTTCTCATAGTGGAAGAGTTTTGGAGTTGGTATTTCTTTAATATGTCAAAGATATACTTAACTTGGCTAATAATAATATTGTCCTCCTTCTGTTTTACTTGCAAGCCGAGGAAGGATGTTAATTCTCCCATCATGCTCATTTCAAACTCGCTCTTCATCAAAGCAGAGAACTTATCACAGTGCCTCTGGTTTGTTGAACCAAACATAATATCGTCTACATAAATCTGTACTAGAAGCATTTCACCTTTATACCTCTTAATGAAAAAAGTAGTATCGATTTTACGTTTTTCAAAACCATTAGAAAGAGAAAAGACGAGAGATGTTCATAGCAGGCTCGAGGTGCTTACTTAAATCCATACAGAGCTTTGTCCAAGAAATAGACGTACTGGATGTGCGAAGCTTTCAAACCCCGGAGGTTGTTGAACGTAGACTTCCTCCTTCAGCTTGCCATTCAAGAAGGCTTATTTGATGTCCATTTGATGGACTTGGAATCCTTTACGAGCAGAGAAGGCTAAGAACAAGCGTATAGCTTCTTGCCTTGCTACTGGAGCAAAAGTCACGTCATAGTCTATGCCTTCTTCTTGGCAATAGCCTTTTGCTATGAGCCTAGCTTTATTTCTCACAACGATCCATCCTCATCCTTTTTGTTCCTGAAAACCCATTTACAGCCAATTGCAATTATATCCTTTGGTAAAGGTACAAGAGTCCATACCTTATTCCTTTCAAATTGATGGAGCTATTCTTGCATGGCGTCAACCCAACTAGGGTCTTGTAGGGCTTCATGGACTTTCTTAGGCTCTACCATGCTTACAAAGTTTACGAATAAACATTCATTAGCCGTGGCAGCCCTTGTCTTTACACCGCTTAAAGGTTCACCAATGATCTGGTGAAGACGATGATCCTTTGTCCATCTTGTTGTTGGGACAGATACGGAGGTCGGGGACATTCGATCACATTCCATAGGCATATTAGGCATTTGGCTCGTGGATGGCGAAGAAGGTTTTGCTTGCTCCCCCTCGGATGATGGTACAGAAGAACCAGGTGCAGAACCAGAGGTATTGTGCTCTAGATCTATGGAACTGGGCTATGATGCAGACCTTGTTTGCTCTGGTTGTGGATTTGCATGATCACCAGAGGAAGCAGAGGTGTGTGAATGACCAGAGTCAGATGTACTTGTAGTTTGTGGTTCTTCACTTACACGGGCAGATTCATCTCTTGGTATACGTACAGAGATGTCTTCATCGCCATAGAAGTCTTCAAATAAGATCTTGAGTTCCAATTCCCTTGAGTTCATTTGAGAATTGGAAGTCTATTTGTTAAGCTCGAGTCCAGAGCTGAGGTACTCTAAATTCCTTCTAACGTTTATTGTGTAACGGTGAACACAGGATGCTAGACTCTAAGAAGTCTTTGGGCATCAATTTGTTTGATTGTGATGACTCAATGTTTGGTCCGAACATGGCTGATTGGAAGACACTTTGACCTGAGAAAATGCTTGTACTCTAAACGGTAGTCTCGAGATTCTTTATGAATCCCAAGAATTTCGTCGCCGCTCAGAGCTTTCCCATGTCGAAGAGAGATTTCGAAATAAATGTCTTCAAGATAAGGCTCTCTAATCCTTGCTCTATCATAGCCTGGAACATTTGCACGAATTGCAAACGGCACATAGTTTTTAGAAAATATTTCAGTTGGATCATAAGCCGCTCTCGGAGTTTCAGAGGCACCAACATCAACTACAGTTGGGGGTTCAGGCAAAGTCTGATGATCACCCGGGAATAGGAAGACAAGATCTTCTTCATTAATATCTGCTTCAAAGTCAAAATACACTCCAGTTGATTCATCAATGTTGTCAATGTCTTCACCAAAATCCTGCTCTCCACCCAGTTCTCTAGCAAACGCTTCATTGAAACCCACATTGGCAGACAAATCCAGTAGCAGCCTTGTTCCTACAGTGGAGTCCGCCGGCTTTTCAACCATTGGCTCGATCGTTGGATTTGTCTCCAAAACTGCATCATCTTCAACAATTATTGGCTCAGAGTACTTTTCCTTGTTGATTCTGGGACAGGACTTTCAACGTTAACTGCTTGAAAATCTGGCTCCCTTTCAACACTTAGAGCACGAACTGACGACTCAGCCAACCTCTATCTCTTTCTCTCCCCCTCATAATGATCAGGATCATCATGTCTTCATTTCAGTGATGTGGCTTGAGCTCGACACGTCTCTTCTAAGATAGATACCCGTTCAGAGAAGGCATCAATTGAACTTTTCAGGGATTGAGTGTTAGATGTAATTAACTTACTAACTTTTGAGATGTTAGAAGCAACCACATCCTGGAAGGCCAAAAACTCTGAGACTCTAACTGTGGGATCATTATCAACAAGCTGTCGGAGGAGCCCAACCAGGTCTGCATTAGCCACATTAGAGTCTTGGGTTGACATCAGCTTTGCATACAATAGAGATTTAAGTTCATCCACCAATTGCTCTTGTACCTTCGGAGGCTCAGGTACAGGTGGTGGTGACGACTCAGACGGTTGATCTTCTACTACTGGCTCCTTCTCTTCAACATCCTTTTGAGACTAAGGATTTGTGCTTCCATGTTATCTTGAATAGCCTTTAGGGCGCAGTCCAAATATTCCCTTGACACGAAGTCGGGTAAGATCACTCCTGGATCAGTTAGATTACAAGTTGAGACAACAGTTGAATAAACTTTTGTACCTACGTTCAGTGTTGGCAAAATGGTAGCACTGGTAGGACTTCCGATCGGTCCTTGTGGTAAGTCAAAAGACACCACTCTGGTCGTTCCAGCAGGTTCACTAAGAACCACAATGGGAGCAACAGATGCTCTAGACTCTTGTGTACCTAAGTGTATAGGATCTAAACTCGAGGTGCACATAATCGAAGTCGTAGTCTAGGGCAATGGCCTACTTATTTCAATATCTACATTCTCTGAGTGAGAAGTAGATAGAGTATGTGCTATATCCCCGTGATGAATTGAAACAATTGGTTGTTGAGAACCAATTGAGTGGTTGGGATGGGTGTGCAGATGCATAGCTGGGCTAGCTATGTCTTCTTCAATACCAACATTCAATGTATGAATGTCAATAGTAGATGTAGGTGTCCAGCTAACTGTATCGGCTGGGATAGGAGCTTGTTCTTCATTTTGTGCTCCACTCTCTCACTCACCATCTTTTTCTTCGTCCCTTACACTCAACCTCTCAACATTTTTGACTTGAGCTCCCTCATCACCTTCTTCTACTGGAATATCTGAAACATCTTCCAGCATACGATCATATTCGTCACATCTGTAACCAAAGTCATCAACATTGAATGATAAAGATTGTAGACTTGGACAAGTCTGTGGAGCTTCTATCTCAGGAAAGATATCGTCAATGTTCTCAATCACTGCTCCGAGTTGAATATTCTGAGTAAGCATCGGTTGGGCAGGATTGTCAGCATCATCATTATCATCATCATCATTATCATCATCATCATCATCATCATCATCACCCTGAGCTGCTTGATTATCGGATATCGTATCTTCCGAACTAGAAAAAGTTGAGGAAGTACTTTCTGTTGAAGTATTGTGTTGATCAGAGGCTCCCCGCTCCTCATCACCCCTATGATTTTCATTTTCTCTCAGCGCACAACCTAGTTCAGGTAACCCTTGTTTCTGAATGCTCACACCTATAGCTATACCCTCTCCCTCAACTAAGGCATGGGGTGATCCCGGGGCAAGTTCAACCGGTTCTGGTTGAACTATAGGATCTATCACTCTTCTATAGTCTATTACACATTGAACCTTGTGATCAGCGAAGACAAAAAGCTCGGGTGGAATTTCCATAATGGAGTCCGAATCTTCAACTTCGGTGTGTTGCTGAATACGCGTCATGACGAACGATGGCCCAACTTCACTGTTTGCCTTGGCCGGAATGTCATCGTTGGAGTTCATCATGGCTTTACTGAATAATTGCAGAAATCTTTGAAATGGCATGAACTTCCTTGCTTTAGATGGAAACCGTTTAGCGTTGACGAGCTCGACTCGTTCATTCCATATTATCAGCGCATAATGGTACTTGCACGTAAAGACGATCCCATGGAAGAACTTCAAAAATGAACTGCTACAGGTATCAATTCCGGCAGTCTTTGATGTTAGGCATCGGTTGAGGATTGAGAAAAGTAGATGCAAAATTGATGAAAGAAATCGCCGTTTGAACTGCGACGGATTAGTCAGCTCTTGCTAGTATCCTAAATGTTTGATATCACGGCAGAGTTCGTCGTCTGTAACCAAAGATTCAAATCCTGTCGAGCCCGGTCCCGGAAGGCATAGTATTCTTTAGAGTCGTTATAGAGTCAGACGACTTACGTATTCGTCTACGCTCCCTTCAAAATAATAGATGTCTCTGTCTTTGGCAAGAGTTAACGTGTTCCAAAACTGTTGGAGATAAATCATCGGGACAGGAGAATGGGCAGAAAGGGCATATGATATCGGATGTCCGCGAAGGATTTCTGGAATTATCTGGTATTCAGAGGGCATATCATCGTTGAAAGAATGGTTATTGGGTTTAATTTCAAGAAATTGGCTTTGAGGTAGGAGGATTTCTTTTGGGATTAGTTGGTTTAATGGCTGGGGTGTGTTATTAATGTTATCAGACCTGACTGAAGGAATATGGGATTCCTCGTCAAACTGATTATGTTGATCCGCCATTTATACCTATAAAAATTTCCAGAAAGTTAGATCCTGAATAATAAAACAAAACTAATATCTGAAAATCGAATAAAAAAAAATTTGTAAAAGAAATTGAAAAACT
>NW_020201905.1:22186-37418 GCF_001531365.2 Cynara cardunculus var. scolymus
TTTGAAATTTTTTTTATTCTAAACAGTAACACCTACAAATAAAATTTTAAAACTAAAACTAAAAAAATTCTAAAATTGAAAAACTAAAACTAAAGAAAAAATTACTAAAAAACAAAACACTTTAAAAAATAAAAACTAAAAAAAATTAAAAATCATCCGGATTAGATATCCGGACGAAGAAAAAACCAATTGTTGATCCCAGATCTCTCAATAACACTAATAATCAAGTTAAGAATAACCAAATTATACTGTTTGAATGAACAAAATGACGAACACTCAAGAATAATATATGAACATTCAAAGAATAATCTTAAGTGCCAAAGATTTCACTTTATTCAATAATTATGTAAAACGTAAAGCGTCAAAAATTACAACAGGCCTAACCACCTATTTATACTAGTAAGCTAATAAGAAGATAACTATCTAGTGAGACTATTTAGCTAATCTTCTACTAACAGATAAAGCTTATCTATAATAAGGATAAACATTAAAACAAGATAAACTTTGTAGAATCCAGYTGTTGATTGGTCATCTCCAGCTGTCTTCCATGTGATATGAGTTCAACCTTATCTTCATTGCTTGCCTCTGGTTGAACTGGTGAAGGAAACTCCAAGTGTTAGTATCCAGAGGGGTTATGGAGATGCACTTTCCATCGCATCTCTGATCAGTTCATCGATCCTCTGGATGTTCTTCAGACTTAGTCATTTTTCCATGAAATCTTCCATCGGCATTCTGGTTCTTCATCACATGTTTGTCTTCATTACTTCATGCATAATACTTAAGGGGTCTAACAATCTCCACCTAAGTAATGAAAGAGCAAACATAAGCTATTCTAATAATATTCAAAGTATAAAGGAAAAACAGAGGCTATTCTAAAGAAAAGCATCTTTTGCTGAACTTTTCATTGGAACAAATGATGAATTCTTACATTGGTGAAATGGAAATTACAAGACAAAAAATATAAGACTACATTTAGGGTCTCCCCTGTGATATTTCCCAAAAACGCATAAGTAGTCCTCTGTAATCGATGATTGTAGATATTTCATGTATCAATCTCTGTCCACCGTTTGTTGGCACATGAGATCTGCCCAATCTATTTCTGATGGTTTTCTAAAACCATTTAAGTGTTTCATTTGAATATTTAAAGGCCTCAGTCAACCTAAAAAATTTCTTCGCTCCAAACTCATTTTTGTATACCAGACCCAGTTCTGGTTAAGTAAGGACAGAGGCAGATCTCTTCTCCTGCAGGCTAGGGAAGTCTTCATCAGGTGGAGTGCAGGATAATCTGTCGAGGCCAAGCTGAAGAGCAATCTCGAAATCACTCTTAGCTCGATGCTTCACCAAGGTTTCCATTGTCTGCACGATCGCTCTGTTCGCCATCCCAAATCGTATGCCCTGATCCTTTCGTTGAGCCGTGTACACGTATAGCTCGATCAAGTCATGAGATTAATCAAGTCATTGTCACTAAAGATGCTGACCTGACCATGGGCTCACTCCACTGTGTACTCGATGTATTTGATGGCTCGGTTGTCAAAGGTCCTCATTTTGATGTCCATGACCAATCTTATTCCATCGTTTGAGAAGACAACCCTTGGTGGTTGGGTGGTCTGTCTCACAAACCTATGGTGTAGAAGGTTAAGGGATTCTGATGAAAGGATTGGAGGATTGAGTGTCAGCACTTCATCGCGATCATGGTACAAGTATTGATGGATGTTCTCCATCATGACTGGCTCCCTCGGCGGCACCTCTGGACGTCTCCTTAATGACTCCATCTTTGATATAATATCATCGACTACCCCTTGAGGAGGGTGCCTTGAAGACGAAAGAATATCCGCTTGCACCTAGGTTTGTTGGGCTGTGGGTTGTGTTTGGGGTAATGGTTGAGAGGGGGTTGGTGACGGAAAGGTTTGGGTTGGCTCTGGTTCATTGGGCTCAGATGGGGTGACTTGTTGTTCAGGAGGTTGTGTTTGGTGGTTTCTGGTTCATCGGGTTGAGTTGGAGGTTGTTGTGGTGATGAAGGTTGGGTGATTGTTGGTTGAGGTTGTATGAGTAGAATGGTGAAGGGTTGTGTGGTGCATGGTGTTGGTGAGGGGGTTAATGGTAAGTTTGGAGTTGGTGATGGGGTGAAGGGTAGGTTGGTTGGTGGTGTAGATGGTTTTTCATCGGTCGATGAGCTCAACTCGATGGGTTCTTGGGGAGTGGCAAGGGGAACATGTACATTTCAGAGGGCTGAGCCTCTAGTTCCCTAGCTTGGGTTGATGGTGGAGGTTGTTCTTGTGTTTGGGGTGGTGGTGATGGTGTAGCTGATTCCATCGGATGAGCAGTCGTGGCCTGATTCTCCCCCTCATGAGGTCCAAGACCTTGATCATCGGGGTCTAGGTCCTCATGGTGTGGCCTCTTGTGTAGGCGGCTACTGGAGCATGAAGCTCTGCTCCTCTTCTTCTGCTTCTCCTTCCTGAAGGTCGCAAGATACGCCTTCAGGACTTGTTGTCTTCTGCTCTCCTCCATTGTGTGAAGGAGAGAGGTGGTGCGCCTTTGTTGATCAGCAAGGCTCTAGGAGAGAGCCTTGGTTGGTTGAATGCGCGATGGATAAATTTTGCCTTGGTAGGCTGTTATACCAGCTGTGTCCATTCCTCACTGAGACTTTTAAGGAATAAAACATTGTTTTCTTCCTTTGTTCTGGAGATATCGTTTCGACGACATTGATTAATCAATGTGTTGAAACGATTGTATGTCTTCTGAATCGGTTCATCAGGAAGAGCCTTGTAGTTGGTGTATTTGTTGAGACATTGGGCTCTACGATTCTTCTTCGTTTTTGCCCCTCCTTCCAATTGGCTTGCCAGATCATCCCATAGTTCCATGGCTGTGGAACATGCATCAAGGGATTGGAAGATTCCATTGGGTATGGCTATGATTATCACTCTTTTGGTCTTTTTGTCGGTCTCAACCCGCTCTATGTCGTCTTCATCCCAATTCTTCTCATCCTTGGGCATGTAGTAGGCAGGAATTTCTACTATGGTATTTGTTCTTGGGACTCTTGGAACAAGAGTCTGTGGAACATAGGGACCCTCCATGATAGATCGCAGAAGGTTTCTGTCCATCCCTTCTAGAAAATTCACCATCCGTATCCTCCATTATGGGTACTCTTCTCTTTGAAGAGTTGGAGGTTTGGTGAGAGAACCAACACTATAGGCGGAATTCCAGTTGGCCATTAACATTTTTAGAAGAGAGTAAATTTACGTTTTAGAGAAGATATTTTTGTGAAAAACGTGAATTGAGAGATTTTTTAGGGTCATTTGATTGGAAAAACAATCAATTGGCTCTGATACCAACTGTTGATCTAGATCTCTCAATAACACTAATAATCAAGTTAATAATAATCAAATTATAGTATTTGAATGAACAAAATGATGAACACTCAAGAATAATATATGAACTTTCAAAGAATAATCTTGAGTGCCAAAGATTTCACTTTATTCAATAATTATGTAAAAACGTAAAGCGTCAAAAATTACAATAGGCCTAACCACCTATTTATACTAGTAAGCTAATAAGAAGATAACTATCTAGTGAGACTATTTAGTCAATCTTCTACTAACAGAAAAAGATTATCTATAATAAGGATAAACATTAAAACAAGATAAACTTTATAGAATCCAGCTGTTGATTGGTCATCTCCAGCTGTCTTCCATGTGATATGAGTTCAACCTTATCTTCATATCTTCATTGCTTGCCTTTGGTTGAACTAGGGAAGGAAACTCCAAGTGTTAGTATCCAGAGGGGTTATGGAGATGCACTTTCCATCGCATCTCTGGTCAATTCATCGACCCTCTGGATGTTCTTCAGACTTAGTCATTTTTCCATGAAGTCTTCCATCGGCCTTCTGGTTCTTCATCACATGTTTGTCTTCATTACTTCATACATAATACTTAAGGGGTCTAACATAGTCAAACTCAAAAACTGCTCAAATTCTAAACCGCTCAAGGCTCATCCGGATTAGGATAAATCGTACAAGAGGTGTCCGATTTAGAGTATATGAAAAACAACTAAGAGTTAATCCGGATGATAAATCGCTCAAGGCACAAGCGATTTACATGAACATCGCACAAGAGTCAATCGATTTAAGATAAGTCGCTCAAGACACAAGCGATTTAACAATAAATCGTACAAGAGTCAATCGATTTAATAATAAATCGCTCAAAGAATAGGCAATATAAGACTTAAATCGCTCAAGAAACGAGCGATTTAAACACTTCAAATGCACAAGCAAATCAAGCGATTTAGAAATTCGCTCAATATAACCAAACGATTTAGAACATTGCCCAACTCCTTAGGAAACATATCTAATCTTATTCGGATAAGAGTTTATCGTATAGCCTTTTGTCCGGATTAGCCTAAATCGGACACTGCTTTGTCCGGATATGCAATAAATCGGACAAAGTGTTGTCCTGATTAGTCTAAATCGGCCAAACACTTATATTTTTAAACTCTAAATCTTTCAAAAATTAGACATTGTTTAATAACCTGTAAGAAAATTTTTAACTAGTTAGTTCATACAGATAAATTCACTTCCCCTCAAAATATAAATAAGATCAACAGATAAAATTCCAAACTCCCCCTTAAATATAGATTTCCATGATCAAAGAATTTAAAATCAGAAAAAAATGAAACACCGATTTGTATTAGAAAAATACAGATATTTTGACCAAATGAATTTGAATTAAATACAGCTCAAAAAATTGAACTGTTTTTAATAAAAATTCAAATTTTCAAATTCAACATGCCTAACTTAGATACGAGAAAGCTGAAGCGCTTTTCATCTAAAGTTTTCGTAAATAAATCGGCTAACTGAAATTTTGTATTTACAAAATACAGTTCAATGGCTCCTTTTTGTACATGATCTTTAATAAAATAATACCGGATATTTATATGTTTGGTCTTAGTGTGTTGAACAGGATTACAAGATATGGCAATTGCACTTTTAGAATCACAATAAATGGGAATTTTATTAAAATAAAACCCGTAGTCTCTAAGCTGTTTCTGCATCCACAATACTTGAGAACAGCAGCTAGCCGCAGCTACGTATTCTCCCAAAAATTGTAGATGTCCTGAAGTACTCTTCTTGTCCAACATACAACCTGCGTAGTCTGCATCTGAGTAAGCTGTGAGTTCAAAACTAGTACCCTTGGGATACCAGAATCCAATATTAGCAGTCCCTTTCAGATAACGGAAAATGCGCTTAACGACACTTAAATGGGACTCCTTTGGATTAACCCGATATCTGGCACAAAGATGTGTTGAAATCATAATATCCGGTCTACAATATGTCAAATACATAAAAGAACCAATCATGCCTCTATATGTTTTCTGATCTACAACTTTTCCAGATAGATCAGCATGTATTTTCATTCCATGAGCCATAGGTGTTTTAATAGATGAATAGTTTTCCAAATTAAATTTCTTCAGGATATCAAAAATATATTTTGTTTGACAGATAAAAATTCCCGAAAATAATTGTTTTACTTGAAGTCCTAAAAAGAAGTTCATCTCACCCATCATACTCATTTTAAAACGTGAAACCATTAAGGCAGAAAAGTTTTTGCAGTATTTTGGGTTCGTAGATCCAAATATTATGTCATCTACATAAATTTGTATCCAAATAATATCCGACTTCTCCTGTTTAATAAAGAGGGTCGTGTCTATATTACCTTTCGAGAAACCTGATTTTACCAGAAATTCTGATAAAATGTCATACCAGGCTCTCGGTGCTTGTTTAAGACCATATAGGGCTTTGTCGAGGATGTATACATGATCTGGCTTTGACTGATCCACAAAACCCTTGAGGAACATAGACTTCTTCTTTGAGAAGACCGTAAAGGAATGTCGTCTTGACGTCCATCTGATACACCGTGAAGTTCTTCTGTGCAGCATACGCCAGAAACATCCTTATAGCTTCGATCCTTGCTACCGGGGCAAAGGTTTCGTCGTAGTCAACACCTTCTTGTTGATTGTATCCTTTAGCGACGAGTCGGGCCTTATCTCTGACAACAACACCATCTTCATCCTTTTTATTCTTGAAACCCATTTTGTACCGATAATCGTTTTATTGTTAGGACGAGGTACCAATCTCCAGACTTTCAGTGCTTCAAACTGGTTCAGCTCCTCTTGCATCGCAAGTATCCAGTCCGTATCAGTTAAGGCTTCAGACACCTTAGTTGGTTCAATGTTGCTCAGAAACATGGAATATATACACTCATTAGCTGTAGCAGACCGAGTACGAATAGGTGCTAATTGATCACCAATAATTTGATGTATTGAATGATTCCTGATCCACTTTTTGCTATGAGGTAGGGGAGTATAGGAACTTTGATATGAGTTTTGATCAGTATAAGTATTTGGGAAATTAATTGGAACAGGTTCAGGTGAAGGCTAAGTATTTGGAATTCGGGGAGGATGAATATCTAACTGAGGTAAGATATTTTCATCTTCAACGATCGACACCTCTGGCACGTCAGTATTTACGCCCTCTTCATGCTAAACTGGATCATCAGGAGTATCCATCTCAATTTCTTCATCGACTTCTTCTGTTTCTTCTTTAGTTTTAGTTACTGGAACATCAGAAGATTGACCAGATAACTGTTGTTCGGCTTGTATAGTCCTAGACAAATCATTGGACTGATTAGATGTATTTTCGAAATATTCATCATAAAAGTTTTCAAACAAAGAATCTAAATCAGAATTATCAATATTCGAAGATTTAGGTTTATCTGCTTTCCGCGTAGTATTAATTATCAGCCCGGTTCCTGAACCGTGTTGTTCAGAAGCCACATCATTAACTTCATCAAATGACACGTTGACGCTCTCATTGATTACTTTTGTCCTTTTGTTGTAGACCCTATATGCAGCAGATGTTTTTGAATAGCCTACGAAGACAGCTTCATCAGCCATTGCAGCGAACTTCCCTATGTCCTCTTTGTCATTTAAGATAAAACACCTGCAACCAAATACTTGAAAGAATTTAATATTAGGTATTCTTTTATTTATTATTTCATAGGGAGTGCTACCAAACCTTTTGTGTACGAGAGATCGGTTATGGGTAAAACATGCAGTCGCGATTACTTCAACCCATAAGAATAATGGAAGCTTTGAGCAGGTAAGTAGTGTACGGGCCACTTCCACCAACGTTCGATTTTTACGCTCAACGACACCATTCTGTTGTGGTGTCCGGGCTGCTGAGAATGTATGTGTGATACCGATGGATTCTAGAAATGAGCTGAGAGTATTGTTCTTGAATTCAGTTCTGTTATCAGTTCTGATTTTTTGAACTGGCAGTTGTAGATTATTTTGAACTGTCTTCAAGAAAGAAATGATTGTCTCAGTTGCTTCATTCTTTGACCTCAGAAAGTGAACCCATGTATATCTCGAGTAGTCGTCGACAATGACTAGCACATACTTCTTTCCGTTTATGCTTTGGACTCGCATATGACCACAGAGATCCATATGGAGTAGATGCAGAGGACGTTCGGTATTGAACTCTGTCTTCGGCTTATGTGAAGCTTTCTTCAGCTTACTCATCTCACATACGCTACACACATGGTCTTTATGAAACTTTAAGTCCGAGATGCCTTCAACCAAGTTGTCACAAACCAACTTGTTCAGGTATTTGAAGTTAAGATGAGAAAGACGTCGATGCCACAACAGATTCTGCTTCAAGGATGCCTTGGATATCAAGCAGACATCAGTATCTACTTGAGTGTTGGATAGGTCAATTGTGTAGAGGTTTGATCTTCTGATTCCAGCTAGAAGCTCCTTACCATTTGTATTACGGATGTTGCACTGGTTAGCTTTAAAACAAACTTATAAATTTTTATCACAAAACTGACCTATACTGAAAAGAATATATCTAAGTCCTTTGACATATGACACTTTCTTTAGCATTAAATTCTTAGAAATTACGTTAACGTATCTAAGGATAGGCGTGTATTGATCGTTTATGAATCTTACCGTACCTCCAAATGATTCAACAAAGTTAGATAATAATTATTTTCTACCAGTCATGTGCTTAGAACATCCTGAGTCTAAGAACCACACATGTCGGTTAACCTGCAAAAGTGAATCAATTGGGTTCTTTGAGATCATATCTTGTTGGTGGTATACTATATGTACCAAACTAACGTTCTTTAAAATGAGTTTTCTTAGATAAAGCAGATAAACCAGAATGCATAATATGATAAGGCTTAAAACAAGTAAAAGACTTAAGCAACTCATTCAATCCACACGGAGAACAATTATTTTTACTATTTCTAATATCAAACAATTCATCTACTGAATATCTTTTAACAAAATTATTCAATGTCGAATTATTTAATACAGAATCAGTAATCAGTAAAATTATTCTTCTTCTGTTGAGTTGAAGATTTTTCTTCTTATTTTACTCTCCAAACCTTCTTAAACTTCAACGAGCTATCTGAAACAGGAAAAATAAAATCATCAGCTTTAATTTAATGATGAACTTTATGTTTATTTTTCTTATTAGCAAGCTTCTTCTGTTTCCTCGAATTCTTTTTAGTTTTATTCTTTTTCTAATACCAATTCTCGGAAACAGGTTTTGCATTAAAATTCTTTTCCAAATCTGAAGCTAAGTCAGAATCCTCATTCATTTCATTTTTAACAATGAAATCTTCATGACTGGGAAGTTTTTTAGAAAAGTCGAACTGATCAATCTCATTATCCAAACAAGTTTCTGAATTCAAAATATCTGAAAAATTAATTTATTCATTTAAACTATTTATTTCTTATGAATCAGAAGTGTCACTCGAAGATTTAGCACACAAAAAATATTTCGACTCAACTTGTTTCGTTTTATTTTTAGAATTTTCTAAATCCTCAATTTTATTTAAAAACTCTTGCTTTTGTTTATTAAAAGACAGTCTTTCTTCATTTAAAATTTTTTCTAGTTGAACCACTTATTTTTCTAAAATTAAAGTTGGAGTATAAAGCTTTGGTTCAGCTGGTTTAGATTCAAGCTCTGCTTTTGAATAACTGTGAAAATAATCAGTTGAAAGTGTAGAGACTTGTGTTTTGTAGCTATCATTTAAGTTTTTATAATCAAACAAAACTTGCATCTTTTCTTTTCTTTTTCGGTTAATATCTTCTTGTTGTTCTACTTCATCAGAAGATTTAATAAATTTAATTTGAAACTCGGGTCCACAATCAAGATATTCAAATTTATATAAAGTCGGGGTATAGTATAAAGCTTTTCCTAAAAATTTCGGATTTTCATACCCCAACCCTTCCCGAGGGTTAAAAGAATCTTGTTTAAGAGGGTTTGTTTAGAAAAATTGTTTCATCAGTCTGCCCTCTCTTATATAACTTATCTTCCTTAGCTTTCAAATTTTCATTTAAATCAATAATCTGTAATTCAAGCTTACTAATTTTTACAATTAGATCTTCATTCACTAACTCTAATGACTTCTATCGTTCCTTTGAATCAGAAAACTCGTATTTTAAGTTGTTGGATTTTTCAAGAAATGATTTAGATTCAGATAGTAAAGATTTTGCCCAATCCAAATTTCCAGCATTTTCATCAAAGATTTTGATGTATTTTTCTTTTTGCGTTTCTAATTCTTTTTGAAATTGGTTTGAACTACAATCTTTCAGTTTTTAATTGTTGCTGAAAAGATTGGAGTTTAAGCATCATCTTTTGCATCTGATTAATGCATGAATTCTCCAATACCTCTTCTTTCATCTCAGCATTCTCTTCTTCTCCCTCATCTGAAGAACCATTTTCAGTTTTCGCCATCAAGCATATGTGAGCCACAGCTTCTAACTCTTCCTCCTCATCGGTTAAGTTTAACCAATGGTCATCCTTTGCCTGCATCTCGTTGTTTTGATAGAAGAAATTTGTTCTTGTAGTAGTCAATATTTCTTGTTACTGGCTCTCTGCCATTCACAGCAAAGTGACCCAAGTTGCCATAGTTGTAGCATTTCGTATTTTCATCAATTACGCCTTCACAAATTTCTTCTTCTCTTCAGGCTTCTTTTCATATTTCTTCTCGAATCTCTTCTCTTCATATTTCTTCTTTTCAACGAATTTATCTTTAAATTCGTATTTTGAGCCTGAAGAAAATCTCTGATTGTTCGAGTGCGGTCTTTTCTGAAACTTCTTTTGGAATGCTTTTGTCAGCATTGCCATGACATGTTTAAATTCTGTCATTTCTGAGTCTGAGTCAGAACTATCACTTCCTTCACTTGCCGATTCACTTGATTGGCTAATCTCCTTCACTTGCTTCCCAGATCTGCTTTTATTCTTCTTTTCTGATACAAAGGCCAAAGGATCAGAAACTTTCGTTTCCTTTTTCTTCTTCGAATCTCGGACCTCTAAAACTTCTTCCTCGTTCTGTTTCAGAATTTCATAAACCTCATATATGTTTATATCAGATAAGGATTTGTTGAACCTGATATGGTTAGCATTAGGTTTCCACTCTGGTTGTAAGTTGCTGAGGAATTTAACATTTATCTCTATGACAGTTTTAGAGATTTCGTTCTTGGTCAGCTCATTCGGCAATCTGGTAAGCCTGTCATAAACATCGTCAAGGCTCTCTCCTTCTTTAGCCTTGAACTCTTCATACGCAGAAATACAGCTAGTGATTTTTAACTGAGTTCCCACTTTGGAACCCATCATCATTTTCTCTATTTGTACCCACATGCTGTGACCTGAAGATTTATGGTTGTCAATGCTCGTGTAGATATCGTTGGTCAGTGCTTGCATCATGTAGGACTTGCATAACACATCAGCATGTGCTCTCTCTTTTTCTTCTGCAGTATATCTGGACTTCTCTTTAATAACTCTTTGAGAAGGTATGCCTTCATCAGGGATGGCAAGTGTTTCTCTCTAGAAAACTGTAGGTCCTTCCATCAAAGATTCCATAATCAGTTTACCTTCTTTCATTCTTTCTATAAAGTTCAGGAATTTGTCTCTCCACTGGTTGTAATCTCCTCTAAACAGTACTGCTGGCTTGGTGTCGGTACCGATAGCCATTGCTTCTCTTGAACTTATTATATCAGATTAGTATGATATCGGATCTACTGCAGTTCAAAATTTGATTTAAAGGATTAGGATTCAAAAATTATATCAATAAATCGCACACAGGAAACTGCACTCATTCAAGACTTAGACAAAATTAAGCACACAGACTTATCCAAATTAGAAGTCTGGACAAGTTTATCCGGATTAGATATCCGGACAAAAAGATAGTCAAGAATTTCCAATTAATTCAAGTTATCTGGATTAGATATCCGGACAACAAAGATAATAAAACTCGCACAATTCACAACAAATCCGGATGAGAAATCCGGTCAATTCAAACACTTAGTCAAATTTGCACAAATGCCAAAATTGAATACGGACGTAAAAAGTCAACAAGTCAACAAGTCAAATCAACCTAGTCAACAAGTCAAAATACGAACAAATCCGCTCAATTTCAAAGTCAAGAATTCAATCCGCTGAAAAAGTCAACAAATTCAATTCACTCAACTAGTCAAAGATATCAATCCGCTCAACAATAAAAGTCAAAATCCGTTCAACAAGTCAAAGTCAAAGCTCGATCAAAGACTAAATCGCACAAACACTTGAGATCAATATTAAATCGCACAATTAATCAACTATATCAGACAACTAAATCGCTCAGGTAACAATCGGATTATCAACAAATCGCACAAAGTTTAACGGATTTAACACTAAATCGATCAAGTCTTACCCGATTTAACACTAAATCGCACAATCAATATTCACACAAAATTCACAAGTCTTAAATCGTACAGGCAATAAGCGATTTACACTAAACCGATCAAGAGTTATACGGATTAAAATTCAAGCACAAACACAATTTTAACACTTTTTCACCAAAAAATTGGATCAAAACATGCAAAATTATGAGTTTTTGAAGAACATAAACTATTTTCGTAAACTCAAAAATCAATCAAAAATGATTCAAAACTTGATTAAAATAAAAAATGATGTAAATCAAAGATGTTAAGATTGAAAATGCAAATCTAGTAATGCAAATTTTATCAATTAACAGTCAAAATTGATGCGATTCAAGCCAAAAATGTGCAATTCTGACGATAGAACTCAAGAACAGATGAAAAACAGATCAAGAACAGTAGGTTAAATCCTCCAAATCCGTGAAAAATCCTCCAAATCCGTGAAAAATCCTCCAAATCCATGCAAAATCCTAAAAAAATTGAAAATCCTCTAATCAAATCGTTGCAATCTGTGCTCTAATACCAATTTATGTTCCCAAAATCATACAAATCAAATCAATTGTCCAAGAACATAATCAAGAATTAGTAGAGAGAGATTTTCACCAATATTGCTATTGAATTTCTTGAGAGAAAGTACAAGTGATTAACAACTTATTGATGTTCCCAAAATCATACAAATCAGATCAATTGTCCAAGAACACAATCAAGAATTAGTAGAGAGAGATTTTCACCAATATTGTTATTGAATTTCTTGAGAGAAAGTACAAGTGATTAACAACTCTAATCTGGAAATTATGAACTGAACTAATGACAATTAAGAGAGCTAAAACTATTTATACTAAGAAAATAGTAAATGCTAACTATTACAAAATATTACAATGGTTGAACTTGAGTACAATCAATAAAGCACAAACTTGAACCCAACAGATGGGTTCTGAGGTTGATGGTTCAGAATGATCTGTTGGGAGTTCCATCGCTTCTAACTTAGATGAACTTTCAATATTACTTGAATTTTTCATCGATCCATCAGATGATGGTTCCTTACTAAGAGTTTTTGTTCCATTGGCAGCACTTGCTGATGAACTTGTAGGTTTAATAACCAGAGGCTCTGGTTTAACCATAGGGTTTCCATCGGTCTCTGGTTTGGGGGTATCAACCTTTTCATCAGAATTCTGACTTGTGCTGCTCTCATATACCACATTCTCAAAATTTTGTCTTAAAAGAACGGTTTTTCCATCGACTTTGACCCTTTTGAAATTTGCTTTGGATTTTGGGTGAAAGTCGGGTTTTTGAACGTATCCAAGTTTGAAAGTGGATTCAAGGGTGGATTTCTTAGTCTTGATAAAAGAGTCTATTGGGTTCAAGTATCTACGTTAAAAGATTGTATTCAAGTTCTCCTTTATTAAGCTTTGTAATAGTTAGGCTTTAATGTTTTTCCTTAGTATAAATAGTGATTAGACTTGTAGTTGTCATTAACCTTCTGCAATTAATCTGATTAGTGCTGTAATATTCTCTCTCAAGAAATACAAAGAAGATTGTTGGTGAAAATTCTCTCTACTCATATTCTTGATCTTCATCTTGAAGATTAATTCTGAATTTGTATGATTTTGGGCATTTCAATTGGTATCAAAGCAAACTGCAACAACTTATTTAGAGGATTAAACATAATTATCGAGGATTTTGCACGAATTTTAGAGGATTTATCGATCTGTTCTTGCTGTTCTTCAAACTGTTCATCGTGTTCTTCATCCAGAATCGCAATTTTTGGCTTGAATCGCTTAGATTTTGATTGTTAATTGATATAATTCATACTACTGAATTCGCATTTACATACTGAACATCTCTGATTAACATCATTTTCGATTTTAATCAAGATTTAAACCATTTTTGATCGATTTTTGAGTTTTCTGAATCTGTTTATGTTCTTCAAAAACTCATATTTTGCAAGTTTTGATCCATTTTTTGGTGAAAAAGTGTTAAAAATTGTGTTTTTGCTTGAATCTAGTTCGTATAACTATTAATCGGATTAAGTGTAAATCGCTTAAAGCTTGTATCGTTTAAGTCTTGTGATATTTTGTGAATTGATTGTGCGATTTAGGTTAAACCGGGTAAGTCTTGATCGATTTAAAGGTAAATCGTTTACTTCTTGTTCTATTTAGTGAGCGATTTAGGTTAATCCGCTTCGTAAATCGTTTGTGTGTTGTGCGATTTATACTGTGAATTGTGCGATTTATTCATAATCCGGTTGTAACCTGAGCGATTTTGGTGTGCGATTTAAGTGTAGTATTGTGTGATTTAATTGAACTGTTGTATGCGATTTAAGTGATCGTTCTTTGACTATTTGAACAGTTTGTTGATTGTATTTTGACCTTGACTATTTGAACGGATTATTGAACGATCTTTGACTTTCCTTGGTGAGCGATTTAATTGTTGTATTGAATGATTTAAAATTGTTTGAATAATTGAGCGATTTGAATTTTGAGAGGATTTGTGCATACTTTGACTTGTTGACTTAGTTGACTTTGACTTGTTGACTTTTTACGTCCGTATTTCATTTTCACAAAATTGTCTAAGTGTTTCAATCATCCGATTTGAGATTTCTTAATTGTGTGTTTTTGACTAAGTGTTGAAATACGCCGGATTTCTCATCTGGATTTGGTGTTAATTATGCGATTTAAATTCCTTTGTTGTCCGGATATCTAACCCGGATAACTTGTTTTTGTTATAAATTGAAGACAATCTGTTTTGTCCGGACTTATAATCCGGATAAGCTTGACCGGATTTCTAATCCGGATAAGTTTGTGTGATTAATTTTTTTTAAGTCTTTGAATGTGTGCAAATCCTTGTTTGAGATTTAATTGAAATAATTTTGAATCCTAATCCTTTAATACAAGTTTTGAACTGCAGTTGATCCTATATCATACATAACTGAGAAAATGAGTTCAAGAGAAGCAATGGCTATTGGTACTGACACCAAGGCACCTGTCCTTTTTAGAGGGGACTATAACCAATGGAGGGATAGATTCCTCAACTTCATTGAGAGAATGAAAAAAGGTGATCTTATTATGGAATCGTTGATGGAAGGTCCTGCTGTGTTCTACAGAGAGACACCAGCTGTTCCAAAAGAAGGCAGACCTGCGCAACGAGTCATGAAAGAAAAATTCAGATACACTGCGGAAGAGAAGGATAGAGCCCATGTTGATGTGCTATGCAAATCTTACATGATGCAAGCACTGACCAACGATATCTACACCAGTATTGATAGCCATAAATCATCTAGTCACATCATGTGGGTTCAAATTGAAAAGATAATGATTGGTTCCAAAGTGGGAACTCTATTGAAGATTACTAATTGTATATCTGCATATGAGGAATTCAAGGCTAAAGATGGAGAGAGCCTTGACGATGTCTATGACAGGCTTACCAGACTGCTGAATGAGCTGACTAAGAACGGAATCTCTAAAAC
>NW_020201905.1:38058-40498 GCF_001531365.2 Cynara cardunculus var. scolymus
CTAGGCCATTTTGCTGTAAACTGCAGAAAGCCGGTAACAAGAAATACCGACTATTACAAAAACAAATTTCTTCTCTCAAAACAACGAGATGCGGGAAATGCACTCATGGCAGAAGATGATCATTGGTTGAATTTAACCCGATGAGGAGAAAGAATCTAAAGCTGTTGCACATATATGCTTGATGGCTAGAACAGAAAATTGTTCTTCAGATAAAGGAGAAGAACATAGTGTTGAAATGGAAGAAGAGGTATTGGAGAAATCATGCATAAAACAGATGCAAAAGATGATGCTTAAACTTCAATCTTTCCAGCAACAATTAAAAACAGAAAAAATGCGTTCAAATAATTTTGAAAAAGAATTACAAATGCAAAAAAGAAAAATACATCAAATTATTTGATGAAAATGCTGGAAACTTGGACTGGGCTAATTTTGTTATCTGAATCTAAAACATTTAATGAAAAATCCAATATCTTAAAAGCCGAATTATCTGATTCCAAGGAACGATAAAAATCATTAGAATTAGTTAATGAAGAACAAATGGTTAAAATAAGTAAGCTTGATTTACAAATAATTCAATTAAATAAAAAACTGAAGTCTAAAGAAAAAATTTTATATAAGAGAGGGCAGACTGATCAAACAATTTTTCTGAAGAAACCCTCTGAAAACAAGTTTTTTTAACCCTCGGGAAGGGTTGAGGTACAAAAATCCAAAAATTTTAGGAAAAACTTTATATTATACCCCGACTCTATATAAATTTGAATATCTTGATTGCGGACCCGAGTTTTCAATTAAATTTATAAAATCTTCTGATGAGGTAGAACAACGAGAAGATTTTAATTGTCAAAGAAAAGACAAAATGCAGGTTCCGTTTGATTATAAAAACTTAAATGATAGCTACAAAAATCAAGACTGTACTTTCAACCGATTATTTTCACAGCTATTTAAAATCAGAGCTTGAATCAAAACCTGTTGAACCAAAGTTTTATACTCCAACATTAATTTTAGAAAAACAAGTGGTTCAGCTGGAAAAGATTTTAAATGAAGAACGACTTTCATTTAATCAACAAAAACAATAATTTTTAAATAAAATTGAAGATTTACAAAATTCTAAAGTAAAAACGGGTAAGTCTTGATGGATTTAAAGGTAAATCGTTTGCTTCTTGTTTTATTTAGTGAGCGATTTAGGTTAATCAGCTTGGTAAATCGTTTGTGTGTTGTGCGATTTATACTGTGAATTGTGTGATTTATTCATAATCCGGTTGTAACATGAGCGATTTTGGTGTGCGATTTAAGTGTAGTATTTTGCGATTTAATTGAACTGTTGTATGAGATTTAAGTGATCGTACTTTGACTATTTGAACAGTTTGTTCATTGTATTTTGACCTTGACTTTTTGAACAGATTATTGAACGATCTTTGACTTTCCTTGGTGAGTGATTTAATTGGTGTATTGATTTAAAATTGTTTGAATAATTGAGCGATTTGAATTTTGAGCGGATTTGTGCGTACTTTGACTTGTTGACTTAGTTGACTTTGACTTGTTGACTTTTTACGTCCGTATTTCATTTTCGCAAAATTGTCTAAGTGTTTGAATCATCTGATTTGAGATTTCTTAATTGTGTGTTTTTGACTAAGTGTTGAAATACACCGGATTTCTCATCCGGATTTGGTGTTACTTATGCCATTTAAATTCCTTTGTTGTCCGGATATCTAATTTGGATAACTTGCTTTTGTTAGAAATTCAAGACTATGTGTTTTGTCCGGACTTCTAATCCGGATAAGCTTGACCAGATTTCTAATCTGGATAAGTTTGTGTGCTTAATTTTTTTTAGTCTTTGAATGTGTGCAAATCCTTATTTGAGATTTAATTGAAATAACTTTTGAATTCTAATCCTTTAATACAAGTTTTGAACTGCAGTTGATCATATATCGTACATAACTGAGAAAATGAGTTCAAGAGAAGCAATGGCTATTGGTACTGACACCAAGCCACCTGTGCTTTTTAAAGGGGACTATAACCAATGGAGGGATAGATTCCTCAACTTCATTGAGAGAATAAAATAAGGTGATCTTATTATGGAATCGTTGATGGAAGGTCCTGCTGTGTTCTACAGAGAGATACCTGATGTTCCAGAAGAAGGCAAACCTGCGTAATGAGTCATGAAAGAAAAATTCAGATACACTGCGGAAGAAAAGGAGAGATCCCATGCTGATGTGCTATGCAAATCTCACATGATGCAAACACTGACCAACGATATCTACACCAGTATTGACAGCCATAAATCATCTAGTCACATCATGTGGGTTCAAATTGAAAAGATGATGAATGGTTCCAAAGTGGGAACTCAGTTGAAGATTACTAATTGTATATCTGCATATGAAGAATTCAAGGCTAAAGATGGAGAGAGCCTTGACGATGTCTATGACAGGCTTACCAGACT
>NW_020201905.1:41083-45066 GCF_001531365.2 Cynara cardunculus var. scolymus
CTAGGCCATTTTGCTGTAAACTGCAGAAAGCCGGTAACAAGAAATACCGACTATTACAAAAACAAATTTCTTCTCTCAAAACAACGAGATGCGGGGAAAGCACTCATGGCAGAAGATGATCATTGGTTGAATTTAACCGATGAGGAGAAAGAATATGAAGTTGTTGCACATATATGCTTGATGGCTAGAATAAAAAATTGTTCTTCAGATAAAGGAGAAGAACAGAGTGTTGAAATGGAAGAAGAGGTATTGGAGAAATCATGCATAAAAAAGATGCAAAGGATGATGCTTAAAATCTTTCCAGCAACAATTAAAAACAGAAAAAATGCGTTCAAATAATTTTGAAAAAGAATTACAAACGCAAAAAGAAAAATACATCAAATTATTTGATGAAAATGCTGGAAACTTGGACTAGGTAATCTTTGTTATCTGAATCTAAAACATTTAATGAAAAATCCAATATCTTAAAAGCCAAATTATCTGATTCCAAAGAACGATATAAATCATTAGAATTAGTTAATGAAGAACTAATGGTTAAAATAAGTAAGCTTGATTTACAAATAATTCAATTAAATGAAAAATTGAAGTCTAAAGAAGAAATTTTATATAAGAGAGGGCATACTGATCAAACAATTTTTCTGAACAAATCCTCTGAAACAAGATTTTTTAACCCTCGGGAAGGGTTGACGTACAAAAATCCAAAATTTTTAGGAAAAGCTTTATATTATACCCCGACTCTATATAAATTTGAATATCTTGATTGCSGATCCGAGTTTTCAATTAAATTTACAAAATCTTCTGATGAGGTAGAACAACGAGAATATTTTAATCATCAAAGAAATGTCAAAATGCAGGTTCCGTTTGATTATAAAAACTTAAATGATAGCTACAAAAATCAAGACTCTGTACTTTCAACCGATTATTTTCACAACTTTTCTAAATCAGAGCTTGAATCAAAACCTGCTGAACTAAAGTTTTATACTCCAACATTAATTTTAGAAAAACAAGTGGTTCAGCTGAAAAAGATTTTAAATGAAGAACGACTATCATTTAATCAACAAAAACAAGAATTTTTAAATGATATTGAAGATTTACAAAATTTAAAAATTCTAAAGTAAAAACGTAACATGTTGAGTCTGAGTATTTTTCGTGTAATAAATCAATAAGTGAAACTTCTGATTCAGAAGAAATAAATATTTTAAATGAAGAAATTAATTTTTTTGATATCTTTAATTCAGAAGTTTGTTTGGACGATGAGATTGATCAGTTTGACTTTTCTAAGAAATTACCCAGTCATGAAGATTTTCTTTTTAATAATGATATGACTGAGGATTCTGATTTAGCTTCAGATTTAGAGAAGAATTTTAATGAAAAACCTGTTTCCGAGGATTTGTATTATAAAAAGAAATAAAACTAAAAAGAATTCGAGGAAACAGAAGAAGCTTACTAAGAAAATTAAACAAAAAGTTTATCATTCATTTAAATCTGATGATTTAATTTTTCCTGTTTCAGATAACGCGTTGAAGTTTAAGAAGGTTTGGAGGGTAAAAGAAGAAGAAAAATTTTCAACTCGACAGAAGAAGAATAATTTTACTAAGTCTGTATTATATGATTCTACATTGAATAATTCTGTAAAAAGATATTCAGTTGATAAATTGTTTGATCTTAGAAATGGTAAAAATAATTGTTCTCCGTGTGGATTGAATGAATTACTTAAGTCTTTTACTTCTTGTAAGCCTTATCATTTCATGCATTCTGCTTTAACTGCTTTATCTAAGAAATTTCATTTTAAAGAGCATTGGTTTGATACTTACAGTATAACACCAACGAGATCTGAGCTTAAAGGACCCAAACTAAAATGGGTACCAAAACCCAATTGATTCACTTTTGCAGGTTAACCGGCATGTGTGGTTCTTAGACTCTGGGTGTTCAAAGCACATGACTGGTAGAAAAAAATTATTATCTAACTATGTTGAATCTTTTGGAGGTACGATAAGGTTCGAAAATGATCAATACGTGCCTATCCTTGGATACGGTGACGTAATTTCTGGGAACTTAATGATAAAGAAAGTGTCGTATGTCGAAGGACTTGGACATAATCTTTTTAGCATAGGTCAATTTTGTGGTAAGAATTTAGAAGTCTGTTTTAAAGCTAACCAGTGCAGCATCCGAACTACTGATGGTAAGGAGCTTCTTGCTGGAATCAGAAGATCAAATCTCTACACAATTGACCTATCCAACACACAAGTAGATACTGACGTCTGCTTGATATCGAAGGCATCCTTGAAGCAGAATCTGCTATGGCATCGGCGTCTTTCACATTTAAACTTCAAATATCTGAACAAGTTGGTTTGCGACAACTTGGTTAAAGGCATCCCAGACCTAAAGTTCATAAAGACCATGTATGTGGTGCATGTGAAATGAGCAAACTGATGAAAGCTTCACATAAGCTGAAGACAGAGTTCAACACCGAACGTCCTCAACATTTTACTCCATATGGATCTCTATGGTCCTATGCGAGTCCAAAGTATTAACGGAAAGAAGTATGTGTTGGTCATAGTCGATGACTATTCGAGATATACCTGGGTTCATTTTTTGCGGTCAAAGAAAGAAGCGGCCGAGACAATAATCTCATTCTTGAAGACAATCCAAAATAATCTGCAATTGCAAGTTCAGAAAATCAGAACTAACAACGGAACTGAATTCAAGAACAATACACTCTTTATTACACATACGTTTTCGGCAGCCCGGACACCGCAACAGAATGGTGTCATTGAGCAAAAGAACAGCACATTGGTGGAAGCGACGCGAACATTACTTACCTGTTCAAAGATTCCATTATTCCAATGGGCTGAAGCAATAGCGACTGCTTGTTTTACCTAGACCCGATCCCTCATTCACAAAAGGTTTGGTAAAACTCCATATGAAATAATAAACAAAAGTATACCTAATATCAAATTCTTTCGAGTTTTTGGTTGCAGGTGCTTTATTTTAAATGACAAAGAGGACAGAGGGAAGTTCGCTGCTAAAGCTCATGAAGCGGTCTTTGTTGGTTATTCCAAGGCATCTGCTGCATATAGGGTCTACAACAAGAGGACCAAAATCATCAATGAGAGCGTGCACATCTCCTTTGATGAAGTCATTGATGTGGCTTCTGAACAATTCAATTCAAGACCCGGGCTGATAATTAATACTACGTGGAAAGCTGATCAACCTGAATCTTCTAATTCTGATAAAGTTGATATAGATTCATTGTTTGAGAACTTTTATGAAGAATATTTTGAAAATAAATCTAATTAGTATAATGATTTGTCCAGGAATATTCAGACCGAACAACAGTTATTTAGTCCATCTCTTGATGTGCCAGTAGCTGAAACAGAAGAAGAAACGGAAGCGGTTGATGAAGAAATAGAGATGGAAACTCCTGACGGTCCAATTCAGCGTGAAGAGGGTGAAAATTCTGAAGTACAAGAGGTATCGGTCGTTCAAGACGATAATACCCTACCTCAGCCAGATATTCAGCCTACTCCAGTTCCAAATATTGAACCTTCATCTGAACCTATTCCGATAAACTCCCCAAATACTTACACTGATCAAAAATCAGATCAAATCTCTTACATTCCTCTACCTCATAGCAAGAAGTGGACCTGAAATCATCCAATACATCAAGTTATTGGTGATCCATCAGCACCTATTCGTACATCTAATGAATGTCTCTACTCCACGTTCTTGAGTAATATTGAACCTGTTGATCCTCTCTCTCAGTGATTTGATGATAATCCCTTTTTCTTTTCGATGTATTTTTGTGTTTCTGTACTTTCAGTTCCAACGATCATACACTGAGCTTGTTCAGTGATCGCTGAAGAACTCGCTTTGTAACTCATTCAGAGACAACGATACTTCAAGAAAACAACACTCACACCAAAGATCCTTCAGCAAACGTCGAAGACTGAAACTGAAGATTAGAGACTGGCGCGTACGTG
>NW_020201906.1:0-1196 GCF_001531365.2 Cynara cardunculus var. scolymus
TTGTTAAAATAAAAATGTATTTTTTAAACATGTTTTAATTGATTACGATTATGTATGTTAATTTGATAAAAGTTTAAAATGAAACATTTAAAACTAAAGGACGTAAAGTAAATTAATTAATTAATTATAGGGGTATAAAATATAAATTTAAAATTACAATTTTTAAAAAAATCGGTTGTGAGAGGGTGAGTGTATGTGAGGAGAGGAGAGGGTGAAAAAGTGAAAAAGTAAGTATAAAGGGTATTTTGGTCATTTAGAATTTTAAAAATTTAAGACTTTTACTAAATTTGCTTAATAAGATAGTATAGATAAATCAGAACCATGATAGCCTAACGTGACATCTCCTCGACGCAAAGATCCTATTTTCCTCCTTTTTCCACATTTTTACTTTTTTTACATTTAACTCAAAAAACCTTCCCCTTCTCTTGGTACGTTTCATCCCCAATTTTTAAATCCCTAAATCCATGTTTTTTTAATCCCTCAATCTCTGGTTTTTTTATTTTTTATTTTTTTATTTTTGTGTTCTTCATCTTCATGTACGAGTTATAAACTACTGGTACGCTCTCGCCTCTTCTTTTCCATCTCTCATCTATGGCAGAAGAGTATACAAAAGTCTTATCAATTTATAAGAAGGCATTGGAACATGTGTTAAGGAGAAATCTCCATTGAGGCTTCAGATTTTTGTGAGAATTTTGCTTATTTTTGTTTTTGTTGTGGATTCACTTTTGTCTTTTATATTTTTTTATATAGTTTCTTAATTTGTAATTTTGTAAGAAAAAACACTAACAATAAAGTGACATTTTTAGGCATTGTCAGGGGCTGGTGTTGGGGTTTCCCTCCCTTGACATACTGAAGAAATTTGCAAGATTGATTGAGAAAATCGATCAAATTAACGATTTGAATCACAAACTCCGTCCCAATTACAAGACTTGGTGAAGAAGAAATTGATGTTGGGAAGATCTGAAAAATGGAAAGGGATCAAGAAAGTGGAATCTGGATTTGTGTTTGATGTAATAAGCGTTATCTTCATTTAAAATGAAAATAAAATGAAGATAATGTCATATCTTTAATATTCATACATTAGTATGACATTAATAATGCCACATAATCCATTAATTAAAAAATATAAAAAATAAAAAATAAAAAGTAATCTTAGAAATTAGAATAATTACCATTTTAAGTTTGGTCAAATGTTC
>NW_020201906.1:1299-44966 GCF_001531365.2 Cynara cardunculus var. scolymus
TATATATATATATATATATATATATATATATTTTAGATACACTTTTGATTAAAAAAATCATAATTTTCATCAAATATCACATGTGATATACACAATTAATTCATATACGATAATTGTAGATATTTTTGTTAATCACATAGTTTGGCTTTCGAAACAAGAAAAATGAACCGGATACCGTGGACCAATGACCATTTTGTAACATGTGTATATCTTTTATGACAACACGTGTTGCAGCATGTGACTATCTTTTTTGAAGCATATAGTATTTATATTATATATTATATACTGTATACAAAATAAATTCATACATCTTTTTTATTTTTGGTGGAATTTGAACCCATGATCTCTTAGGAAGTCAAAGACTCAGATACCGCTAAGTTTAACTCTTTGGTACGCAACTCTTTTAAATGTCAAGAAATTTAACACATGACCGGTTTTTGTAATGACCAAAATACTTGTATATGTGGGACCTAGTATTTGAGTGATGGCAAATAATCGTGTGAAAAGAGAAGTTATAGTAAAAAGTGTAAGAAGAGATCTGGACTCTTAATTACTTTTAATCTCATGCCCATCTATGACGTATCTAAGACGGACAAGGCAATAAAATATGGTGTGGACGAGTTGTTAGAATTTCTGGTTTTCGATTGCTTGGATTCCACTGAAAGTCGTGTATTACTTTCAGATTGAAGTATTTCGATGGTACAATCGAAATCTCAATCGGATAAAATTTAGTGGTTTTCGAACAGAGAATCAAAATCGTTATGAATCTGTGTGTACCATTCAAAATCAAGATGACCAATTCGAAAATTGAAAAAAATGCAAAAATTGTCAAAACAACAGTTTTTTGAACCCTAAACCGGGTTTAAAAAATCGCGCCTAAACCGGGTTTTAAATTTAAAATTCGGATTTTTGAAGAATTTTTCACAAAGCAATATTACCCGTATTTTTCGACCCCAGCCAGGGGCTCTGCCCCTTAGACCCTGCCACCGTGGGCGCTGCCCCCGAACCCCCGTCGTTTAGAGGCGAAATAAACTCAAACAAGTGTGCACTCCGCACCTTCCTTACTTGTTCGATATTTATCATTACATTGGTCAACAAATTAATCTCATTACACTTAAATGATATTAATGATACAAATCACCAACACGAGTCCAATGTTTTGGATTCAAATTAGTTCGTGTTTTGTTGTTATAAAATGTAAAAAGGTGAGTAAATTATTTAGAAAATGCAAGTGTAATTTAAGGTGAGTAGAAAGACTAGTTTGTGTCGTAATAAGTTTTCGTATTTTAAAAAGAAATCAGAACGTCTTAACATATTCAGCCATTTACATTTAAAATGTAACTTTTTCAGATCTTTTAATGAATAACTGTATTAATTCTATTTTTGATTTAGAAAATAGAATATTAATTTTACAACAACCCAGCCATTTTGATCCAAAAAGCATTACAGCCCAACAAGATTGCTAACACCAGCCCACCATCAACAACATCAGCAGCCCAGATTAGTGGACAGGCCTGAAAAAATTGGTACCTAATAAGCACGAATCCAAGCATAGGTTCGATCTTAAAACCCCGATCAAGCCAACTTTTTGTTAATATACGGTTAAAACCCAAAAGAACCCGGAAACCCCGATATGAAATGCCCGAGCGGGCCATCTTTCAACCCCAATACACCTCCCGATTTTGGCCTGAACGATCCTGGCCTTTTTTTTTTCTTATTGAAAAATGGGGCGGTCCATATACGTGGTTTTTGGGGTCCATATACGTGGCTTGGCCCGGTTTGACACCCAATAAACAAGTTTGACGTCTTGTAGTATAATTGGTTCGTTTTTGTGATCAATTTGGCTCGTTTTTTGGACAAGTTTTTTTGAATCATGCGTTACATCAGATAACATTTAAAAATTAATTAAATTATGAGTTTTTCGTGTTATGATGAAATTATCATCATGGATTGCATGTTCAACCAAATCAATGGCCTTCGGTCCATTGTTATGGTTTGATTATCATACCAATCTACATAACAATATTAAATATCAAATAAAAAACAAGAAATTGCAAGTCAAACGCCCTAACTAGATTCATGGTTTGATGTATCCATCGATATAAACTTGATTTACGTATCTTTTGTGAGTAGCGTTTTGTTCATCTATTTTTAACGATCAAATTAGTGTGGTCATCGTGTTTTATGAGTGCCACCATTCAACAATGAATATACTCGTCCTTGGTCTGTATGTACTTATTATAACAATATCTTTTGCTTGTAATCGATATTTTTTCTCTTGTGTTTCTCTAGCTTGAGTTCGTTTTGGCGTTGATGAAGAAACCAAAAAAGATGGAATTTTAGATCGAAATATGAAGAAACAAAGAAAAAAGGTTTATAGGTGATATTTTGATAAATCATACTTAATAGCATTACGACAATTATTTGTCATGTATAAGTAAGAATATATCTGTTCCTATATGATTTTTTCAGTCACTAATGTTTTGGAGTTATATTTTGCCAATATTGAAGAGTTTGTTGTTGAAATAATAACATCGACCTTCTCTCATAGATTCTAATTTTACTTACCAAATTAATAGGAAAATATTAATGTTTCCATATTCCTTTCTAAGCTATGTGGGTATCAAGTGAGGCTTGCACAATGCTATTTCAATAGCTAGGAAATTTCACTACAAAAATGAAGAGTATCAGTGAGGGAATCTGTCGTTAAAGGGGTGTTCCGTCGCTGACATTCCGTCGGTTGAAAGCTCGTAGGTAATGCTATCAGCGACGGAATTCAACGGCGGATCAGCGAGAGAATTTTTTAGCGATGGATCAGCGAGGGAAACTTTCAGCGACAGGTCAGCGAGGGAACCTTTCAGCGACGGATCAACGAGGGACGGGGAGGGACTTTTAGCGACGTATTTTCCCTCGCTAATCCGTCGTTAATGTTTATTAATCTAAAAATAAATAATTTATAATTACATAATTCTTGTATTTATTTATATACAAAACCTGGCTATAGAAAAACAAACTGTGAACAAATTTAAACTAACAAATTCATACAATTTAATGTTCAAAGTCATACAATCTAACTACCGGGATGTGGGGGAGGGGGGAAAAGGTATGCTGACTGTCGCATAAACGCAGAAAAATGCTCCGATAAGGCGGCCTGTTCGACTAACACAACAGCTTGTCTGGCCTGTTTGGGCTAACGAGGTAGCTTATTTGGCCTCCAAATTTGCCCTATTCTTTCATTTAGTCCCCAGTTCCTCCTCTACCTTGCCAACTTTTTTCTCAACTCCATTACCTGTAAATATTCAATATTCGGCAAAAATCAGTAATTTGTTCACAATTTCAATAATGAGAAAGTATATAACAATATAACCAACATACCTTCGTTGTTGACTCGTATGATCTCCTGGTGCTACTGCTACTGCTACATCTACCCATCATAGCATAAGAGGATATTGGGAGGTCCCGAAACCAAAGATGCGGTCCTTCCTCCGTCCTCCGACACTCTACTCCCAAAGAGATGCCTCATCAAGGGGAGGGGTATCGGTATTAGACTGTGACCCACCCCTAAGCGATTGAAATCGCTCCTATAGTTCACCAAAACAAAAACGGGTAAGGTTATATATGTAGAAATTTCAGCAGCATAATGGCTGTAAATCAAACATATCCAATGCATGTTATCAACAATTAAAACATTCTAATAATACCAATGGTAGTCACATTCACAACCTATCTACTTAACCTAACGTCTGCCCAACAATGACAGCCCAAACTAATAACATCACTATGTTTATTAAAATATATTACCTTAAACCTACCAAACATATCTATTAACCGAAGTAATGATTTTAGAAAACTTACATGATACCTAGCAACTTTGGGGTAACTAAATTGAGGAGGATCAGTAGGCGGGTCGGATGAACCTTAATCGAATTTCACGCTTCATGCAGTGAGTGTGCTCAAACACCTTAGTAGCAGTCTGCTCACGACACATTAGTTTTGCCTACATTAGACAATTAAGTTAAATTCTTAGTAAACATAGAGAACGAATTACTTATTCAAAAAACAATATATACTCACCATCCTGTCTCGATGCTGTGCAGTACTGATCGATCCCTCGACGACACCGCCTTAGAACACGCCTTGAACAACACAATGGTCTTACCGTAACTCGTAAGGTTTGAAACTTATTCTCACCATCACGCCACACCTCACGTTATTTACAACTTTGGTTTCATCATGACTTTTGAAGTCGGGCAACCAAAGTTAATGCGAAGTAAGAGTGCAATATTATTTGCTATGATTTGTCATTTCAAGAATTGTACCATTCTCAAGAGATTGTAGAAATGTAAATAAAATAACTAATTTTTGCCATTTTTACAATAATAATTTGTTGGTAACAAGAAATCAAATAACATTAAATAATACATTTATTTGATTATTTATTAATTTTATACATAAGTTTTGAGGGTATGGGCAAGGTGCATTCTTCATTAAAAACCAATGGATACATTCATTCATATAGAGTGGATGAACCAACTCATGAGCATCCCCCACCTCCATGTAAAGTAGAAAAATGAAACATCAATGGGTCACTTAGTTGTTGAATATTTAATAATATATATTATACAAAATTTTTATATTTTAAATATCTTTATTAATTATAGTTTGTTAAAAAAACTGGGATCGCTCGCCAGCTAGGTCAGATTGGAGCAATATTGTATGAAAACATATTATCCATACGTACTAAAAAAACAATTTGAGCAAAATTCCTTTTTTCAGATAGAAAAATATGTTCAATCGAGAAATTGATAGTCATTTTCGTAAGAGAAAATTTAAAATGACAGATAATGCATAATTTATTGATTCTTTCTATTGCTTTAATTCATGACGGCTGTGTCTTTCTAAGATATCAATTTCTCTTCCTATGGTGAGTGAGACGTTTTATTGAACAATAACATACTAGGGCTATGAATGAAAGGGTCATTAGCCTGTCGGTAGCCGGTAATCCCATTTTCTTAAAGTTACATATTCAAGTCTCACCAGATGTGACGTTTATGAGTTGATTGTCGTATATAAATATCGTATACTTTCATAAGTTTTATACAATTTCTCTAAAGAAAGTTATATATTTGTAATAATCTTACGAATGTTCAAAAAACGTTTTACCGCTCAAACTGGCCAAACCAAGTCAAACCGGACCGTTTTTGGCGGTTTGAGTGGTATGGCGGTTTGGTCTGGTTTGAAAAATAGTAAAACCGGGTGGTCCGGTTTGCGGTCTGGGAGCTTTTTTGGGCGGTTTGGACCAAACCGACCGCCAATTACACACAACCGCACACACACACACATATTAGTATTAGCAAGCCCAACTTTTTAAACTTATGCGCTATGGCCCAAATATATCCTTAAGCCCAACATAAAGCCTAACATCATCAAATCCAACTGAATTGGCGCCTAAAAATCCCTAAACCAGTAAACATATCGACACATTTGACATTGACATATCCTAATTTTGAAATCTCTCAAGAACTCTATCAATTATTGATTTTGTTAATAACTCAAGACTCAAGAATTGAAGGTTGTGAAGTCATGAATTTTGTTACTCAATACTTACAGTGGAGTTGTAACTTTGTTAATTTGTTTGTTTTCTGATATGTATTATATATTTACTTGTTTGGACTTTGATTTCTTGAATTTTTTACTCAAGAGCTACTTAATTATTACATTTATTCGTTTAGATATTTTGTTAAAATGGATATTTAATCTAAAATTATAAATTATGTATGTTTTTTTTTAAGTTTAATATTTAAAGTCCATTAAAGGCTCAAACCGCCTAAACCGTTCAGACTAGACCGCCTTTTCGTTGTCTGGTTCACCGGTCTAGGCACTTGATGTCAAACTGCTCGGTTTTAAAATTTTATAATTTGCTAGTACAATTTGGTTTATGGTCTAAGGGAAAACTCCCCAAACCGAACCACGAACACCCCTAAATAGAAATCCTTATTATTCATTTTAAAACTCATGAGTGATGAATTAATGATATCTTGTTCAATTTTTTATTACTCAATAATTTATTTATATAATTATAAAATGCTTTTAAACACAGGAAAATAAGATCCATAAAGTGGATAATTCTTCACCTTTTTATATATTGATTTTATGAACCCACATTTTTCAAGGACCACTTTATACATTGCACAAAAACATAAAGTGTCCCACCAATTTCTAACCTCATTTTCAACCTTCCAATATCTTGAGGCATTCAAAACACACATTCTTATTTCTTTGGACCACTTTATTTTTCTGAAAACCAGTTAAAAGGTTATCTGATCCGATTTAAATTGAACCTGTTTCTGATATTAATATTCAGTAGTTATCATTTATCGTTTGATCAGTTAAAGATTAAGCATAGTATAGACCAGAAATGATCATATCTATGTATATTAATATAAGTGATAAAAGCATAAGTAATATTTGTATTTTTTAATTATAAAAAAGAAAGACTGACTGAGTAGGCAACCAAGTAGGCGAGACGTGATACCTAACATCTAAGGTTTAATGAATCTTAAGAAAAAAAGGCAACGCAATATGAATGACAATGGAAGAACAGGGGAATCATGTATTGAATTGACTGTAGAATAAGTTTCTGTCAAATTATGATACTTTAAGCATGTAAGAGATCAAGAACATAGCAATCTGCTTTGGTTTTATTGTATTACGGTTTGGGTGCACTTTTGGACTCTTTTCAAATTCAGTCAATCAAGATAATGTATTGTCAATTCCATCAAATTGGGTAAAAACTCCAATGATGCAGGAGCTCATTTGTCTGGATAATGTTTAAAAGGCTTAATTTATACTATCTTATAAATCAGATTTATTAAAAGTCTTGAATACAAATTTTAATGCACAAAAACACTATACATTTATGCACAAAGTCTTAAAAATAACTCATAATGTATTAAGTACTACTACTCTATGCATTCAGTCTTAAAATCTCTTAATCTACAATTAAAATAACATATAGTACAAGTTACCGATGCACATTATAACCTTTTCCTTTTCATGTTCCCCAAGATACTTTTGACACATTTCACTCATGCCATCACCCTCTCATACCTCTATATCTTCTCCCCATCCCCCAAAGTGAGATTCAAACTGATATTCACCATGAGTTATTAAAAGTTCTCTCATTCATCTCCCATTCAATTGCTCTAGAACTCTCGGTCTCGCTCTCGATCTCTTGATTCTTTGCTCTTGGTGTAAATCGAACACATTTGTGCAGTCGTTTAAATATGTTGTATTTTAAATATATTGGATTTCAAACTGTCATACAATTTTTTTTCATCGATAAACCATAATTGGAACCATAACTCTTATTTATTAAAATTGTATTAATATGTAAAGACCAAGTGTAACTTATATCATCGTTAAATCTTCTCTAATAAAACCAGTGAAATTTCAAAATCGTTGAAATTCACGGCTCCCGTCGCATTGCACGAGTACACAACTAGTATTTTGTGGTTATAATATCTTATACGGAATAAAATACTAGAAAATCGAATACAAATCGCCAAAACTATCTACCACCTGTCAATACACATACACAAGAAACTACACAATAGTCCGTAGAGAGGTGTGCCATCCAATGACACTACACATGCATGTGACTGAATTACATAAAGACTTGCACAGTAACACCCTCGTTACCCTGATGCACCATTAACAACAACATGCACACCTAACAGATTACACACTAACCCATTAAGGATTTACAGAACAGAATAAAGAAATAGTTCAACTATGATTCCTATCGTGATCCTAATGCACAGAAAAGAGGAACACAAGCTAGGGGACAAGTCTTTGTTGCTTGTTGTCCAAATGTTCCTTAATCAAGAAGGCTGAAATCCATTGCAAAGAGAAAGTTGTGGAACAAATTGACGTTGAATCTCCTCAATTATCATGTCTAATACGTGTAATTTCTCTGTATTGTTCTTTCTTATATATCATGCATATAAAAAGTCACGTACACGTTACATGAAAAAAAAAGTAAGTTTTCAAGAGATAAACATACCGACATTTTCATTTTAAATTTGTTTTCTTGTATTACGTTCGTAAACATAGATCATTTTCATATTTTTAGTTTTCTACCTTTATAATATAGAAAAATATTAAAATAAACCACAAAGGTGGTGCCTGATTGGTTTGAGTTTGACTCCAAAGGTCAAAAGTACCAGGAGGTCTCAAGTTCAAATCCAAGAAGGAATAAAAATCCCCTTGTGACCACAGAGGTTCAAATGCGGTGACTCCAAGCTCTCTGCAAAACAGGTGGTCGTCCTAGAATTAGTCGGCTCATATAGCGGGGTTGGATATCCTGATTAATCAAAAAAAATATTAAAATAAAATTGCATTTGAATTGGGAATTCTGAATGCCTAATAAAAGGTTCATTGGACCACTTCTTCAAAGACATACATTCCATCAAAGTTCATCCTTCAAGATTGGCCACAAATCCGAAGTTTCTGGATCAAAACGATGTCGTCTTTAATGACTTAATTTTCATGACACCTATAAAATTCCCTACATAATAATGTTAGCTTAAATTCGCAACTACTCCACATCTATTCGTACACAATTGTTCAAATTAGGGTAAACATCAATCTATTTTACTAACAAATCGCAGTCAGACGATATTTATGATTTTTCCAATCGAATTAGCAAACAATACATATCAACCATATAAAGCATTCTTTTCTGATCGATGACAGAAGGATAAAAGAATGAAAGTTGTACGTTCATGCTTACACATATCGCATAGCGACTTTAAATTATTGAGTATGAGTTTGTTCCGTTTTAAATTGCATTTAGTGCTTCGAAATTCTTGTCAAAGGATACATATTCTATATCATTATCATCATAAGTATGATGTGAACAATCACAAGGGTGGTGCCTGATTGGTTTGAGCATGACTCCAAAGGTCAAAAGTACCAGGAGGTCCCAGGTTCAAATCCAAAGAGAAATAAAAATCCTCTTGTGGCCACGGAGGTTCAAATGCGGTGACTCTGGGCTATCTGCAAAGCAGGTGGTCGTCCTGGAATTAGTCGGCTCGCATAACGGGTTGGATATCCAGGCTCGCATAAACATTAGGAAATTTTTATCAAGAATATAAAATTGAAATAGAAAATGGTCAAAATATATTAGGCTAGTTGTGTGGGTATGTGAAATACCCAACTAAATCGGATTAAGAAAATACCTGACAAAGTAGAGTCACTATTAATGATCACATTTTTTTGCAACGTCGAATACCAATAACCCTCACTTGTATGTCTATGTTACTTTGTCGCAGATAGTTATTTTTACACTGTGTTCAACAAAAACCACTTTAGAATTGGGAATCGTATGAGATAAGTTGGCTCAAGAGCTGGTTCTGTAAAAAACAAAGGGAGCTTTAACGAAACCGCCGTCATGTTAGACTACTGGTCCGAAATCGAGCTTGGCCCTAACCCTTGTATGACTCAAGCCAGAATTCCAAATGAGCCAAGCCTACGAACAAAATTGTATTTTCAGGGACGTTCCAATCTTTTTGGAGGCCCTGCTACATCCAAACTTTTGATTACATTGCATAAATGAGATGATAGAAAATATATGTTAAGAATAAAAATAGGCTAAACCTAAAACGATTAATAATCTGAAACTAAACTTAAACCTAAACCATTAATGATTTGAACCTAAAACCAAATCATTTGTAGTTTGAACCTAAATAATTTTGGCTATAATTTTACACATGTTGACACAAATACCCTAAACACATGTAAATTTGGGCCCCAAATGTTCAAAATCTCACATTTAACATGCTAAGGGACGGCCCTGTATATTTTACTACTTTTTAGTGCGTTGTAAAAAGAATCACATGTTCATTCATATATCAATTGTTTCTTAATATAAAGTATTGATCATAATTGATAAACTCTAATTATCTTCCATAAAAAGTCAATTCATAATAAATAAACTCTCATTATTTCCATAAATATCTCATTTGATTGGTTTGTATGAACGACATGGTTTGTATTTGAAACTCGCTCTCTCTATACATAAGAAAGTTCAAATGTGAAACATAAAGATATCGACGATGAGAAAAACAATCTCAACCATTGTTTGAGATTTTTTAATGGTCATATTTTAAGGGCAAAATACGTAAATATAGATAAAATTATGACTAAATTAAAGAATTTAAGAAATTTGAAGCAGACATTTAGAAACATTTGTATAACTAAATCACTATTCCACCAATTTTTATTTTTTTAATTTTCCCCTATTTTCTTTCGTAAATAAAAATTAGAATACTCATTTTATTTTAAACTCAATTATCTAAAATATAATTAATAATTTATTTAAATAAATTATACAAAAGAAAATGATAATTTAATTATCTTTTATTTAAGATCAATGATAATATATCTATTTTTTGATATTCACATACGAATCTTAAACTGATTCAAAATTCGGTTACAAATTGTAAATTGATTCAAGTACAAGTTATGATTCACATATAAATTTATGTTGGTATTCATACATTCACATATAAACCAATATATACCTAATTATCACCGTTTGGTAATGATTCGTTGGGATCTTTTGCATTTAATTACATTTCAAACGATCAATAAAAATATCGATGATCTTGTTCAATACATATAAGATTTATGCAAATAAGATATAATTCTATATATATATATATATATATATATATATATATATGGTATATTTCTTTTACAACCTTGTGCATTTGTACAACCTTTGCAACCCAATTAATTGAGATATTTATAGAAATGATTRKAGTTCATTTATTATGATKTKAATATTTATGGAATATGAATAGAGTTTATTAATTATGATTAATACTTTATATTAGGAAACAATTAATTGATTAAAAATTGAATGGTTGAGATGAGGGTTGTATAGGGTGTAGGAATGACAAAGGGTGTAGAATAACATCCCTATATATATATATATATTGTAAAATCATAAGAAAGTGAGTAATTTTTGTCACTTATATCAATTTTGATCAAATCATCCACGATCCCAAAAATGACACATTTACTTTCTTTGTAATGATCAAATTTGGCACAAAGATATTTTCTTATTGAAACCATCTTTATTTTAATTAAAGCTAAACTAATTACACTAAGCCTGTGAAAACTAAATTATACGATACGTATGTAACATTCTATGATCACATTTGCATATAAATATATATCTTCATATATCAAGAAATATAGTTTATATATTCAGTCCAGTATCTACAAAAACTACATTACAAAATAACTAACAACTTTTTTCACAAAATCTCTATACAAAACTTGTAATATGACAAGTTCTCAAATACAAAAGATAACAAAATATCCTTAATATTCCATGTAGACAAATATAATTCTTCACAATTTCCCCTTTTCCTTATTCTCTGGTTGAGCCCGACCTATGATGCACATTTTTCCAAAATACCAAAATGAGGATTAGACCTTGGGGTCTAGTGAGAAATCTCTTTGATACTATTACAGGGTAAATTATCACCAAAACACCTTTATAGACTCATATTTGTCTCAATAACAAATAAATAACACTTTAATAAAACAAACCTCTTTTATTGTATCAAAATGATGAGACATTATCAATTTATCAAATCAAACAACCCAATAACTCATTTAACACATTCTGACATAACTCATCGCATCATATAGGTAAAAATATAATTTACTAGCAACACATGGGTGAGACAACCCCATCTCCTCACAACACACTAGTGCGATAAACCCCAATTGTCGCATCATACAAGTGCGATAAGTTAACTTGTTGCATCACAAGGATGCGACAAACTCACCCATCGTATCACAAGGATGAGATAACTACTATTCATCGCATCAATAGGATGCGATAACTTTAAGTCATCACATCACACATATGCGACAACTCTAAGTCATCACATCATAAGGATGCGACAACAGTAAACAGTTTGATCAAAAACCCAAATTTTACATTCCATTGATTATGTCACCCTTCTCTTGGTATACACCTTTCCTTGATATGCCACCCTTATCCTAGTATACGCTTCTCCTTGATATGCAACCCTTATAACCAAAATACACGTCTCCTTGATATGTCACCTTTATTTCAAACACATAATAATTATATCAAAATCTCACAATTTATGCTAATTAAAGCATCAAAACAGTTTTATAACTTTCTCATATAAAGAACCATACGGTTTTAATTTCCATTACCAAATAAGGATAGTTTGTAAAATAAACTCACCTTATCACAATGAGATGAAGATATAGAGATGGAAACAACAACAAATAACCAAATTCTGAATCACCGAATCTGCTTCTTTCTTTCCTTCATATGGTTTTTGTTTCCCTTTTCACGGTTACATTAAAAATACCCAAAATTTACCAACTTTCCTTTTTAATCATCCCAATGAGATGAAATATCCCATTTAATATGATTTTAAAATACAAGGCGGTGGATTTTTTTAAAAACTTTTTAAACATATAGCACATCAAGCCCATCAAGTTCTACCTTTCTTTGAAAACAACCCCAAACTTTTTAACCGAACACTCTGTTATCATATTATCCTCCCCTCAAAAGAATTCTGTCTTGGAATTTATTCAATCAAACAACTGAGGGTATTTTGATCTCATTTATGATTTCAGTTCCCAAGTAGCTTCTGGACCCTTATGAAAACACCACTGCACTTTCACGAGACTGATTTCTTTATTCCTTTAATCCTTTGTCTTCTAGTCAGTGACAGCCTCAGGGATTTCCACGAAATTCAATTTACTATCAACTTGCACCTCAAGTAGCGGTTCAACTAAATTCGGATCGGCCAAACATTTTCGCAGGTTTGAGACATGAAAAGTGTTGTGAATAACATTGAGTTCTTCAGGCAACTCCAACTGATATGCTACTAAACCAACCCGCTTATGAATGGCACAATGTACCTCGGACTGAGCTTACCTCTTTTCCCGAATCAAACAATATCCTTCCACGAAGAAACTTTTAACATTATGAAATCTCCTACCAGAAACTCAATCGGTTTACGACGTATATCTGCGTAAGTTTTCTGTCAGTCCTGAGCTGTTTTAATTCATTCTTGTATCTGATCTATCTTTTCAGAAGTTATTTGAATGATCTCTGAACCAGCCAACTGCTTCTCTCCCACTTCATTCCAACACAACGACGTTCTACACTTTCGACCATACAAAACCCCATACGGTGCTGCTTGAATGTTGAAATGGTAACTATTGTAAGCAAATTCGATCAGAGCTAATGATTTTCTGAAGATCCTCCGAAGTCAATAATACAAGCTCTCAACATGTCTTTAAAATTCTGAATCATTCTTTCACTCTGCCCATCTGTTTGAGGGAATTACACCATACTCACTCTAATCTGAGAGTCCATAGCTCTTTGGAAGCTCTCTCAAAATTTAGAGGTAAATCTGTTGTCCCTATCTGAGACAATTAACAAAGGAACACCATGACGAGCCACTATTTCTTCAATATAAATCTTCGGAAACCTTTCTAAGGGATAATTCTCCCGAGCCACTATTTCTTCAATATAAATCTTCGGAAACCTTTCTAAGGGATAATTCTCCTTAATTAGTAGAAAGTGCGCAAATTTAGTTAGACGATCCACAATAATCCATAAGACATCATACCCCTCTGGAGTTCGTGGTAAATTTATAAAGAAATCCATTGTGATATGATCCTACTTCCACACAGGATTTTCCAGAGACTGTAAATTCCTATCTGGTCGTTGATGCTCAATCTTCACTTGCAGACACGCCAAACATTGTTCCACATATTTTAGAATATCCTTCTTCAATCATGGCCACCAATAAAATGGTTTTAAATCTTTGTACATCTTATTGGTACCTGGATGAATCGAGCATCACGATCTGTAACTCTCATCTAAAATCAGTTCATGGTTGTTCCCGAAACGTGGTATCCAAATTCTGTCTTGGAAACACAGAATCCCTTTGTCATTCTTTGTTAGGGTTGAAATTATTCCACTAACTCTTTCGGCCTTGAAATTTTCTTCTTTGATAGCTTCATCTTTACATCTTAAGATTTCATTAAGAATGTCGGGGATTAGGTTTGTTCTCAACACAATGGCTTTAATTATTCCACTTTTTTCCTTTCGACTAAGTGCGTCAGCCACCATGTTTGCCTTCCTAGGGTGATAGAGGATCTCACAGTCATAATCATTTACCAATTCAATCCATCGTCTTTGTCGCATATTTAGTTCATTTTGATTAAACAAATGTTGAAGGCTTTTATGATCAATAAAAATCTGACATTTGGTTCCTAATAAATAATGCCTCCAAATTTTTAATGCAATAGTGATGGCTGCAAGCTCCATGTCATGCATCGGGTACCGTTTCTCGTGATCTTTTAATTGTCTAAAAGCGTAAACAATAACTTTCCCCTCTGCATCAATACACACCCCAGACCCAGTTTTGAAGCATCACTGTATACCACAAAATTTTCAGACCCATCTGGTAACGACAATATCGGAGCACTGCATAGACGATTTTTCAACAACTGGAAGGCTTTACCCTGGTCTTCTCCTATTCACACTTAACACTTTTTCTTGTCAGCCTGGTCAAAGGTGCATCAATTCGTGAGAAATCTTGTATAAAGTTCCGATAATACCCCGCCAGACCCAAGAAACTACGAATCTCATTGGGGGTTCTTAGTACTTTCCATTTTTCAATAGCATCAATCTTTGTAGCATCTACTTTTACCCCTGCCTAAAAAACAATATGACCCAAGAACTGAACTTCCCTCAACCAAAAACTCACACTTGGACAATTTGGCATACCACTTCTCTTTCTTCAAAAGTTCAAGAATTAAACGAAGATGCTCGGCATGCTCCGCTTCTGATCGTGAATAGATAAGAATATCATTGATAAATATAATAACAAATTTATCAAAATATTCATTACATACCGGTTCATTAAATCCATAAACGCCGCTGGAGCATTTGTTAGACCGAACGACATGACTAAAAACTCATGATGTCCGTATCTTGTTCGTAATACAGTTTTGGCAATGTCTTCGTTTCTAACTTTCAGCTGATGATACCCTAACCGTAAATCAATCTTAGAGAAATAACTTGCTCCAACTAGTTGATCAAACAAATTATCGATTCTTGGTAAACGATATTTATTTTTTTATCGTCGGCTTATTCAGTTTTCGATAATCGATATACATCCTCATTGTCCCATCTTTTTTTTAATAGACAACACCGGAGTACCCCAAGGAGAAGTACTCGATATGATGAAGCCCTTACCAAGCAATTCTTTCAATTGGGTCATTAATTCCTTTTAATGCAGAAGGTGTTGGACAATATGAAGCCCTGGCTACTGGTGCTGCCGCATGCGTTAAATCAATTATGAACTCCACGAATCGATCATGTGGTAAACTAGTCAAATCTTCTAGAAATACCTTAGGATATTCACAGACAACAGAAATAGACTTTTGTTTACCTTTTTATTTCTTTAAATCGACCACATAAGATAGAAATTCTTGACCCCCTTTTTGAACACATTTTCTAGCTTTCATGACAGATATCAGGCTGTTGTGATGATCCCGCTGATCACCATAACTCAAAATCAGCCCTTTCCCCGGTAAATCAATACTGATCATCTTTTTATTGCACACAATATTCTTCTGATTTTCTGCTAACCAATCCATAGCCACCATAACATCAAACTCTCTCATTGGCATTGAGAGAAAACGAATCGGTAGCCCACATCCCTCAATCTCAATTTGACAATTATCAAAAACATGGGTAACAAATACTTGACAATTATTAGCAGTATCAACTACTAAAGTATAGTCAAGAGACACATAATTCACGTATATACACCCACCAAACAAAGGTGATACAAATGAATAATTAGCACTAGAGTCAAATAACACCTTGGCATGTACGGAGTTGATAAAAAAGGTACTTGTTACCATATCGAGGGTTGTCTCTGCCTCTTCCTTTGTCATCTGAAAAGATTGGCTCCTCACCGTATCCGATTCACCTCTTCGGATGTTGACTCCCCTATGCGTACTTGGGGTATTTCCACCCAAAGTCAATCTTGGAGCCTTTAACTGGGGACAATCTGACTTAATATGATAGAGGGAATTACAATGAAAACATCGTTAATGAATCCGATAATTTCTGGTCTTCTATATTCAGTCGAAGACCCCTCCCATTTCCTCTTCTCAACCACCTTTTCTTATCCCTGTCGGTTTTTGTTTCTTTTCGTTGTTTCTGTCGCATCTACTACCAGCGAAAAAGTTGAAGGATTCATTGCAATAACAAATTCTCGTATCGAAGGATTTAACCCCTAGATATACCTCTCGACTTTACAAGATTCTGACGAAATGTAGTGTTCTGTAAATCGGGAGTGCTCAATCAATTTTTCAGTGTACTCATACCGTTTGATTACCTTGTTCTAACAATAAGAATTCTTCTTTTAATTTTCTGATTGTCGCTTTCGGGTAAAACTGTTCTATGAATCGATCAACACAATCCATCCGGAACATTGTTTGAAAAACATTGGGTCTTGCTAGTGATTCAACATCCCACCAGTATAAAGCATAAGACTTCAGCATTGACACAACAAATCTGACTTTATCCTCGTAAGAACACTTACTAGTATTGAATACAAAATCTATCTCCCTCAACCAACACATTGCCTTCACCAGATCCCTTTCTCTAGAGAATGTTGGGGGGGTTTGTAGGTTAAAAACATTTTGATATCGCCTCCTCTGGTATTTGTAGATTGGACTTGGGGATTTATTTCAACCCTTCCTGTTTCTACCCTGGCCGGTATTCCTAGAGTAGAAGTTAGAGTATTTCTCAGCTTGCTCATTTCCTTCGCTAATATATCCCGAATAACATACTCATGAATTTGTATTGGTTCTTGATTAACATTTTCCTGACTTTATTCACTCTAATCTAGCTGAATTATAGGTTGACTGTTCATTCCTCTCCCACATCCCCTTCCACAACCCCTGTCCCAACCTCTCCCTTTACCTTTGCCCGTTGGTAGATTTGTAGGATTGTTTTCAGGTGAACTCTCCCTTTCATCCGGGCTGATGAGGGAGACCCTTTCAGACCTTCATAAATGGCTTGCCATCAGTAAATTTTCAAAATTTAATATTCACATAATCACATTTCTAAATATAATATGGTATCATAGTACAAATATGTACATATAAATTTCTAATTACATTGGACAGTTGTAATTTGAATTTACCTTACATATCATTCTTTTAACCCATCATATTTATTCAAAGGTTCTACACATGTCAAGGACCCTTAATATGCAAACAATACAGATTAAGTCTAGGTATCATGTTGGATATCTAAATCTCTTAAACCTAGGCTCTAATACCAAACTTGTAACGCTCCAAGATCACATTTGTATATAAACATATATTTCTATATGTCAAGAAATATAATTTACACATTCAGTCCCAATATCTACAAAAACTACATTACAAATTAGGTAACAACTTTTTCCACAAAATTTATATACAAAACTTGTAATATGACAAGTTCTCAAATACAAAAGATAACATGATATCCTTAATATTCCATGTAGACAAATATAATTCTTCACAATTTCCCCTTTTCCTTATCCGCTGGTTGAGCTCGACCTGTAATGCATATTTTCCCAAAATACCATAATGAGGGTTAAACTTTGAGGTCTAGTGAGAAATCCCTTTGATGCTATTACAGGATGAATAATCACCAAAACACCTTTATAAACTCATATTTGTCTCAATAACAAATAAATAACACTTTAATAAAACATACCTCTTTTAATGACGAGACATTATCAATTTATCATATCAAATAACCCAATAACTCACTTAACACATTCTGACATAACTCAATGCATCATATAGGTAAAAATATAATTTCCTCGCAACACATAGGTGAGACAACTCTATCTCCTTGCAATACACTAGTGCGATAAATCCCAATTGTCCCATCACAAGGATGCGACAAACTCACTCCTTGCATCACAAGGATGCGATAACCACTATTCATCACATCAATAGGATGCGATAACTCTAAGTCATTACATCACACAAATGCAACAACTATAGTCATCACATCAGAAGGATGCGATAACAGTAAATAGTTTGATCAAAAACCAAGATTTTACATTCCATTGATTATGCCACCTATATCTTGGTATTCATCTCTCCTTGATATGCCACCTTTATCCAGTATACACCTTTCCTTGATATGTCACCATTATAAACAAAATACACCTCTCCTTGATATGCCACCTTTATTACAAACACATGATAATCATATCAAAATCTCACAATTTATGCTAATTAAAGCATCAAAGCAGGTTTATAACCTCCTTATATAAAGAACCATACGGTTTTAATTTTCATTACCAAATAAGGAAATTTTGTAATATAAACTCACCTTATCACAATGAGGTGAAAATATGGAGATTGAAACAACAAATAACCAAATTTAGAATCATTGAATCTACTTCTTTCTTTCCTTCCTATGGTTTCTGTTTCCCTTTTCTCGATTCCAAAAAATACCCAGAAGTTACCAACTTTCCCTTTTAATCATCCCAATGAGATGAAATATCCCATTTAACATGATTTTAAAATACAAGACGGTGGATGTTTTAAAAACTTTTTAAACATATAACACATCAAGCCCATCAACTTCTACCTTTCTTTAAAAACAACCCCAAACTTTTTAATCGATCACTCGGCTATCACAATGTATAATAGAAAATGGAGACAAACAATTTATATCACAAAACAAGCATTTGTGAAGGTGAAAGCAATCTTGTCATTCAACCATGCACATATACTAATGTACATTGACATAAGTTAATGTAATATCCTAAGTTTAGTAGGTCTTGGGTTAAAGTGGAAGTTCGGGGGTCTGGTAATTTAGCTATTTTAAAAAGGTTTAGTTTGAAAGTTTTGAATTTACTTGATGTGTTACCTTTCTTACCAGTATCATATATTGTGTACTGGGTGTGTGTATGTGTGTTTGAGTTAGAGTTGCTACTTGGAAGCTTGGAGGGATCAATAGAGAGGGAAATTCATTGAAGGATTTGTGGTTGGAACATCCTTAAAGGTTTAAATTCTTCCTTTTCTTTCGTTCAAATCTAGGATTCATCCTAGACTTTAGGTAGAGGTTTGAGTTTGTGCAAGGTACTTGCTGAAATATACCTTCTATGGTAGGTTTTGGTATTAATTTTTGTAGTTTTGAATTTAATTAAGGAAGCATCCGTGTTGGTCTTCTTCATTTTTGAATTTTGGTTTACAAGTGTTGTTGTGTTAATGGGATTTACCCACTTATTTCTGTATCCTTGATAGATTTAGGATGTTAGGAATTGATCTTTTTTATTTAAATGTTTCCAAGATTTATTAGGAATACGGTTTGTTATTTGAGTATTGAGAGTTTGGGATATTTTAGTATCGTTTTTGAGAATTTGTGTTTTTAGCTAGAACAACGTAAACTAGTTGAACCAGTGAGTTTCCTGACTAGTCCCACGACTTAAGTTGCGGGCTAGGCCGCATAACCTGTGGTTTAAATTTTTGATTTTTCTTCATTATGCTTAAGGGTGTTTTAGGGTATCATTTGAGGTTTCTATGCATTGTTTAGAGTTAAGGAACGACTTAAGGAACGAGTTTAATCACCTAGGTTGTAATTATTACCTATCTTATTCAAATTTGCGAGTTCGGTATTGATACATCGTATCATTTAAAGGTTGTTACATCGCATTTCATATCAAGTGAGTTTCCTTATACCTTTTAAATTGAAATGCATATCTATAACAACTACTAGCATGCTAATGCTGTAAATTATGGATATACTTTTGATTATCATTAATTATGTATATGGTTACTTGTTAAATGATTTAAATCATGTGGAAATCTAGGTATTGGCATTTAAGAGGCAAGGTAAGCTACACAACATGAGCGGGTGTGCGAGATTGTTATGGTCTATGTAGGGAAGATAACTATAACCCAAGAATGTGTTTCATGTGGTTCCACTAACGATATTGATTGAGATCAATTTGGGGTGTGTATTTTTATTAATGCGACTATTGTGAAAGATACCTCAAAGGAGTTGTTCTAGGAGGTTAAAATGAAGAGTCTTAGCAAGAAATAACGCTTAGAAGGTTAAGATGGACTACAAATAGATTTTGGGAAAAAACCCAAAACTAGGTCAACAATGGTGGAAAATGATGAAGAAGATAAACTCGGATCTTGGATCCAGACTTGAAATCTTCATGTTTAGGAGGTTTTAAATGTTTAGAAAAGGCGAATAAAAGCATTAGCAAGTCCCTAGACTGATTTTTAAATGGAGAAGCTAGCTGTTTGGTATATATGAGCTGTAATGGAGAAGATGAAAATGGTGAAAAGCTTGAATCTTAGCCCTTGCACACTAGATGAAATTGAGACCCATAAATGTAGTTTAAGCTTCAAAAATCAACGTCTGAGGTTAGAGTTCGAAGTGAAAGGAAGGAAAGAGGAGTAGATGAAGTATTATATAAGACAAGGACCCAAAAATCCCGGTTTTGACCCACTCTGGTCGTATGTGACCAAGGCTGCGCGACCAAGGGTTGCCCGAATCCCACCCTTCTAGCTCGAGATGTTGTTGATGTTTCATGCCTGAGGACTAATGTTTCACGCTTGGGGATTGCACAGGGTGACCAAACTCCATTTTATGCACTACTTTCACACCCGAGGAGTGATAGTAGTGAGGTTTGAGCCATTTTCTACTCTAATTTCATAATCCAACTTTAACCAAACTCCAAAATACTAAATTCTTAGCAAATCTTGAGGTAAATATGGACATCGAACTTTGGAATTTACTTACTTATAATTTTACGGGTGTTACAGGAAACTCAGAAACCTGAACCGTTTAAAGCGATAGAACATGCATTTCATATGACTATTGTCGAGGCTGAGGAGACGCCAAATATGGTAGCAAGTACATTTTTGGTAAATTTTGTATATGCTAGGTGTTATTTGATTGTGGTGCAAATCGTTCCTGTCTCTCGTTCATTTATTGGGTGCTTGCATGCAAAACTTAAGCCCTTGATTTATGCATTGGCAGTGGAAACCGCTAATGATAACCAAGTCACTGTTAGTGAAGTATATGAGGATTGTAACTTAGATGTAAATGGGTATGTAGTACCATTACAGTTATATAGCACTGAAAAAATTCGATGTAATAGTGGGAATGGATTGGTTTACGAGAAATCATGCCAACATAGTATGCAACAAAAGGTTGATACATATTGACTTACCCGATAAGGGACCGGATATAATCTATGGCGACCATCAGGACCGGAAAAAGGGTTGATTACAATGTTAAAAGCTCAAAGGTGTATAAATAAAGGATGTCATAGTTTCTTAGCATATGTAATAGATACAATTAAGGAAAAGGGTAAAGTTGTGAATATACTGATAGTTAGAGATTTCCTTGAGGTTTTTCTAGAAGATTTGACAAATCTTCCACCGGATCATCAAATCAAATCTAGAATTGATTTAGTGCCAAGGGTTGCGCCTGTAGCACGTGCACTATGCCATTTAACTTTGACATAAATGAAAGATATGTTTTCTCTATTGAAAGATTTGCTCGACAATGGTTTTAAAAGATCGAGTACGTCTCCGTGGGGGTGCAACAGTTCCATTTTTAAAGAGGAAAGATTGTTTATGAGAATGTGTATAGATTACTATGAACTCAACAAATCGACTGTAAAGAACAATTACCTACTTCCGAGGATCAACAATCTTTTCAATAAGTTGTTTGAAGCTAGTTACTTTTTGAAAATAGATATATAATCGGGTTACCATCAACTTAAATTTCGGGGGTAAGATGTAGCAAAGACCGCTTTTCGTACCAATTACGGCCATAATGAATTCTTAGTAATGTCGTTTAAATTGACAAATGCACCGTCAACATTTATGAATATGATGAATAAAGTGTGAAATCAATATCTCGATAAATTTGTAATAGTCTTCATCGGTGGAATCACAATCTACTCTCAATAAGAACAAGAGCATGTTCATTATCTTTGTTTGGTACTTGAACTTCTTAATAAGAGAAACTTTTTGCTAAATTATCCAAGTGTGAGTTTTGCCTACGAGAAGTTCAGGTTTTGGGGCACATTGTCATGGAGAATGGCATCAAAGTTGATCCAGCAAAGATTGAAGCAACCGAAAAGTGGGAACCACCGAGATAACGACTGAAACGAGGAGTTTCCTTGGATTGACGGGTTATTATCATAAATTTATACAAAATTTTTCTCGTATAACGACTTCATTAACCGCGTTAATGTAAATAAATGCAAAATTTTGATGGAAATAAATGCAAGTTGAAGCCTTCAAAACGTTAAAAGAAAATTTATATAGTGCACCAATTCTATCCCTACCCGATGGTTCAGAGAACTCTATAGTCTATGATGATGCTTCAAAGTTAGGTTTGGGATGTACGTTAATGCAATAAGGAAAATCAATTGCTTATGTTTCTCAACAATTGAAAAATCATGAAAATCAATATCCCACTCATGATTTGAAATTAACAGCAGTTGTTTTGCTTTGAAGATTTGGAGGCACTAATGCCATATTTTCACTGATTATAAGAGTCTCCAACACTTGTTCAATCAAGGAGAGTTAATTATGAGACGGAGACAGTGGTTAGATTTGTTGAACAACTATGATTGTGAGATTTTATATTATCTAGGGAAGGCAAATATAGTAGCCAATGCTTTAAGTTGAAAAGAAAATGGTGGAACCATCAAAGTGTTAGCTTTGTGAGCTGAGTTGATACTAAGTATCTTCAAAGAGTTAAAAAAAATGATAAGTTGAGGATAGTCGAGGTTGAAGTGTTTTGAAAGTAGGATTTAGGTTCCCCACCTCGGTGATAACCGTGGAAAAGTTTTTGAAGAAGCTCATAAAATCTCGTTATTCAGTTCATCCGGGCACTAACATGATGTACCGAGACCTATGTCAATATTATTGGTGGTCGAGTATGAAAAAGGATACCGTACATTACGTAGAATGATGTTTTGACTTGTCTACAAGTCAAAGTGGAGCACCAACGACCTTATGGTAATCTGCAATCGTTGGACATTCTAGTATCGAAATTGGATCATATCACTATGGATTTCGTGTTCAAGTTACCTAGAACACCAAGAGGTTTTGATGCAATTTAGGTAGTATTAGATCGTCTCTTTAAATCCACTCCCTTCTTAACGGTCAACAAAACCAACTCGATGGAAATGTTAGCGAAATTATATATTAGTGAAGTGGTAACTCGACATAGAGTGCCACTATCGATAACATCAGAAAAGACATGTGATTTACTTCTATGTTTTCGAAAAGCTTCCAGAGAGAAATGAGATCTCATATAAAGTTGAGCACCACTTATCATCTACAGACTGGCGGGCAAAGTGAGAGAAAATTTCAAAAATTCGAAGACATGTTGCATTCTTGTGCCATTAATTTTTAAGGATCATGGGAGGGCATTTACCTTTAATAGAATTTCCCTACAAAAATAACTATCATGCTAGTATTCAGCAATAACCTTCGAGGTTCTTTAAGGAAGAAAGTGTAGAACACCGTTGTATTAGAATGAAGTGGGGGAGAAACAGTTGGCATGAATGGACATATTCAGTTAATGGAAGATAAGATTAGTGAAAGATTAAATACGACAAATGATTGACAAAAGAGTATGCAAACAAAATTCGTTAAACTTATAGAGTTTCAAGCGGAGGATAGCGTAATGTTGAAAGTCTCACCTTGGAAAGAAATAGTTCGTTTGCATAAAAAGGAAAAGATGAGTCCACGTTATATCGGACCCATTATTAATCAGTGGCCGGGTTGGTGAGGTAGCCTACAAGTTGTAACTTCCTGAGGAGCTAAGTAGCATTCATAATACTTTTCACATGTCCAACTTGAGAAAGTGTCTAGTCGATGATGAAAAGACAATACCTTTGCAAGAAGTGCAAGTGGATTAGAAAATGAATTTCATTCAAGAACCATAAGCCATTATCAATTACAAGGTTAAAAGGTTAATGAATAAAGAAATTAACCTAGTGAAGTTTCAATGGCGTTATCACAAGGGACAAGAAGCCACCTAGAATTCGAAGATGAAAATTAGATCCAAATACTCACACTTATTTGATTGAATGAATTCTAGGAAGGAATTCCTTTAAAGGGGAGATATTGTAATATCCTACATTTAGTAGATTTTGGGTTGAAGTGGAAGTTCAGGGGTTGTTGGGTAATTTATAAATTTTAGAGGGTTTAGTTTGAAATGTTTGAATCAATTAGATGTGTGACCTTTCTTATCTTCTAGAATCATATGTTGTGTACTGGGAGCGTGTGTGTGTGAGTTCTTGAGAGAGAATTGCTACTTGGTAGCTTCAGGGGTCGATAGAGAAGGACTTCCATTAAAGGATTTGTGGCTAGAACATCCATAAAGGTTTGAATTCTTCCTTTTGTTTCTTTCAATTCTAGTGTTCATCCTAGACCTTGGGTAGAGGTTTGAGTATGTGCAAGGTACTTGCAGAAAGATCCCTACTATGGTAGGTTTTGGTGTTAATTTTTGGTTTTAAATTGAATTAAGGAAGCATCTCTGTTGGTGTTCTTCATACTTTAAATTTTGGCTTACAAATGTTTTTGTGTTATGGGATTTACCCAATTATTTTGTTATCCTTGAAAGATCTAGGATGTTAGAAATTGATCTAAATGTTTTCAAGATTCATTTGGATTAAGGTTTGATATTTAAGTGTTGAGAGTCTGGGATATTTCAACATGGTTTTTGAGAATTCATGTTTCTTGGCAAAACAGGGGCAAACCAGTTGAACCAGTGATTTCAACGACTAGCCCCACGACTTAAGTCACGGGCTAGGTCACGTAAGTCTCTATGATTCAAATTTTGGATTTTCTTTTGTGATGCTTAACGTAACACCCCAAGATCATATTTGCATATAACCATATATTTCATATTTTAAGAAATATAATTTACACATTTGGTCCCACTATATAAAAAAGATACGTTACAAAAGTAGCTACCAAATTTTTTTTCACATTATCTTAGTACAAAACTTGTATACATAACAAGTATTCAAGTACAAAAGATAACACATCATCCCAAAAAGAAATCATATAATCTTCATAATTTCCCCTTCCCTTTATCATCAGACTGTGCCTGACTTATAATGCACATTTTAAAACACCAAAATAAGGGTTAGACCTTGAGGTCTAGTGAGAAACCCCTTTGATTTCTATTACTGGGTGAAAATTACCAAAACATTTTAATAAAACTCATATTTGTATAAATAACAAATAAACATCGTTTTAACGAACAAACCTCTTTTGTCGCATCTATAAGATGAGACATCATCAAATTATCGCATCAATTAACCAAAGGACTCATTTATCGTATTAAACAAGAACTCATTGCATCATATAAGTAAACTCATAAATTCCTCTCATCACATGAGTGAGACAACCCCATTTCCTCGCAACATACCGGTGCGAGGACCCCATCTCATCGAATCACACTGGTGCGATAAACTCAATTTGTCGCATCAATAGGATGCAATAAGTCAACTTGTTGCATCACAAAGATACGACAAACACAACTTCTTGTATCACACTGGTGCGATAAAAATAACTCATTGCATCAATAGGATGCGATAACCCAAGTTATTGCATCTCACAGATGCGACTACTTCAAGTCATCATATCATAAGGATGCGATAACAGATTGACATGTAATAAAAATCCACTTTTCACATTCATTTGATTTTGCCACCCTTATAACCAAAATACGCCTCTCATGATTATGCCACCCTTATATCCAAAATACACCTTTCTTGATTATATCACCCTTATAATCAAAATACACCTTTCCTGATTATGTCACCCTTGTATCCAAAATATCTCTCTCCTCATTATGTCACCCTTATTCCAATAATTTGATATTAATATATCAAAATACAAAATTATGCTAATAATAATATAAACTCAGTTTTCAAAACTTCCCCACTTAAAGAACCATACGGTTGTACTTTCAACACTGTAAAAATGATAGTTGTAACATAAAACTCAATTTAAATTCACAATGAGATGAAGACGTCGACAATAGCAACAAGCAGACAAATTAAGAATCACGTAATTGACTTTTACTAAGACATCGACAATAGCAACAAGCAGACAAATTAAGAATCACATAATTGACTTTTACTTCTTCCCCTTTTTGTTTATGTTTTGCTTCGCACTTCCGAGAACACACAGAAGGCTTATTTTCCCTTTTTACTTCATTCCCACAAGTCCAATGAGATAATATAATTATCTCATAATAATATGCATAAATTATTAAGATGCGGTTGGAGTATTTAACAATTTTAAACACATAACCAAATCAAAAAACCCTTAACTTACCACCATTATTCAAAACAACCCCAAACTTTTATAACCGATAGCTAGTTATCACACTTAAGGGTCGTTTGGGGTATCATTTGAAGTTCCTATGTATTTTTTGGAGTTATGGAATGGGTTTAATCACCTAGGTTGTAAGCATCACCTATCTTATTCAGATTCGTGTGTTCACTATGATACCTCGTATCACTTAAAGTTTGTTACATCACATTTCATATCAAGTGAGTTTCCTTGTACCTTTTAAACTGAAATACATATCTATATCAACTACTAGCATGCTAATGTTATAAATTATGGTTATGCTTTTGATTATCATCAATCGTGTAAATGGTATATGTTACTTGTTATAAGATTTAAATCATGTGGAAATCTTGGTATTGACATTTAAAGGGAAAGGTAACTTATATAACAGGAGCATGTGTGTGACTGTGATGGTTCACGCAGGGAAGACAACTATTACCCGTGAATGTGTTTCGTGTGGTTCCACTGCCGATATTGATTTCAATCAAGTCGAAGTGTGTTTTTATATTAATGCGACTATTGTGTCTAGTTACCTTGTGAGAAGTAGTCTTGCGAGCCTATGTCATTTCTAATTAATGTAACTATTTTGTATCAAAGTTGATATTATGACTCTTGTACTAACAGGAAAATTCATTAGACCGCTTGGTCTGACTTTCAAGTTGTTTAAAAAATGCATTTCAGGGTGTTGTATAGAAGGTAAAGATAAAGGAAAGGGCAAAAAAAAAACATTTTCCTTTGTTAACTTGTAAGGATCATATTAGTAGGCTGATATAGTTTTTGATGTAATTTTTGGTTTAAGTGTTTGATGGATCCATGTATCATCTTTTATGTGAATGTAAATTATGTTCCTTTTCCTAAGCTTGGGAGTATGTATAGTAGGGTTATTACAGTTAACATATTAAGATATGTTAAGAAATCTAAGGATCGTAATGCTATGTTAATGATAACCGTTTTCATTGAAAGTTTCTCAGTTCATTGTTTTCATGTTAAAGTATATGAATCTTCATTGTTTTCATGTTAAGATATATTAATATTAATTATTTCCATGTTAAGATATTGGTAAGATTACATGTTTAGATGTTTATGTTAAGACATTTTTAGTTTATGATGTATGTTAAGTTATCTTCATGCATGTTCAAATTTGACAAGGTATCTTAGTGTAAGTTAAGGTGGAATATTTTCATGTTAACTTATGCTAAGGTATGGTAACGCTTCTGAGGGATGTTAAAGTATGTTAAGCTCCATGTCCGTCTACAAAATTGATATCGAAGTTCCTCATTATTATGACCATTTATCGTCGTGGTTGTAGGAGTGTTATATCAAGAAGCACATTTCGGGGCTGTTTGGCAGTTGCTAAATGGTTTTGTGTACAATCATTAAGTGGTCAGAATGATTAAGAGGCTCTTATGATATAGTGTAAAATAAAATATAATTGTTTGATAATTGTTTACAATGAAATTAGGGCTCTTAATGGTTAAGAGGGACACATGAGACAAAATCATTCAGAGGGTTTTAAAACTATTAACAGGCAGACTTTTTTTTTGCCAAACAAGTTTCACATCTTAACGATTCAGAGATTGCCTCTTAATAGAACTATTAAGAGGTAAACAAACAACCCCTTCATCCAAAGGCCACAAAAGTGTTCCTATCTTTCCCACGAAACTTTCAACCGTCACATGACATGATCCATCAAATGTGATAAAAAAAATGGTTACAACCACGTTTAACAGAAAATCGACAAAATATAATCAAAACTAGGAGCCATATAACCCATACAATAAACACGACCATTTTGTTATTTCTAATTTAATGGTTTATCAAGTTACGGGAATGTATCTACAGAATAAATCTAAATGTCTACGTTTATTTAAATATTAATAATTAATTACCTATTTTTAACAGCTTAAATCAATAATTGGCACATGCCAATGAATAATTATTTCAAATAAATACGAAAGAAAAACCATACCATTTAATTTAATATCATCCAATGATAAAGCAAATTATATTCCGAGCTGCCACATTTTTTTTTCTGCCAATAATTTCGATAAAAATATTTAAAAACTAGTTTACATTAAGCATTTCAAAACCATATATTAATTAATAATTAGTTTACGTTGACTTAACACTATAATTAATTAATATTATTATTTTTGTGTAATTAAATAATGAGTTTGATTTGGTTTTTATGGTAATCAAATTAAAAGAACCCGACCAACAAAGCGTTTTCCAAATTTAAAAAGATTACAACTAAAACAACCATAACCAAGAATTTTGGTGTATTTTATTTGATTTAACTTATTTTAAAATTTGATTCAATAATTTTTTTTTTGTCACCAGTAGTATAATCATGATTCGTCTCACGTCATGCATGACTTAATTTGCCAAGCAAAGTGGAAACCTTTACGTTTTTATTTTTTATTTTTTAAAAATATTATGAAAATGATTAAGATAAATTAAAAACATTAGGTTTTTTTTAAGATATATCTGCTTTATTTTGAAGGTGTCTTAGAATATTTTAAACCAAATTTGTAAATATCCAATATTTGGGTTGTCCTGTAGCAGTGGAATTCAGTTAAAAACGCACAATTTTATGTTTTGCGGTGACATGATTTAATTTGAAAAAAAAAATGTATTATTCTTGAAATTGAGATAATTGACTTTCTCTTGGGTCAAACTGTGTTGAAATTTCCCTCCAAATCAAACTCACGACATTGCGATCGATCCACCTTAATCGTGCCGTTCAAAATGCATGGGGAAAGTTTGGTCTCATGGATGCTATGGTTAATGATCTTGGCTATTTCTTTTTTCGGTTTAATGATGATGGTGGTTGCAATCAAGTGGTTGAGTCGTCTCCCCTCATGATTAGCGGGAGGCCGCTATTTGTCTCAACATGGGACCCCTCAAAGGGACTTCAGAAACCCGAGCACAACTCATGTCCGTTATGGATTAAGTTCTTTAACATCCCTCTTGTTGCATTCAATAGAGAGGGTATTAGCCGTATTGCAAGTGCAATTGGAATTCCTTTGCGTTTGGATGCTTGCACTATTAGCACTTGTGATAAAGCTTGGGGACGTACTAATTTTGCTAAAGTTTTGGTGGATGTTTGGGCCGTGGGTGAGATACAGAGGCAAATTGAAGTTGTAATTYCGAGGCTTTCGGGTAWTGGTGAGGACGTGATAAAAGTGGTTTTGGAATATGATTGGGTTCCATCCCAAYGTTCAAAATGCAAAGTTTTTGGTCWTCGTACGTCGTCTTGCATGAAAGGGGAAATAAAAAAGCCAAAGGATAATGTAATGTCGTCGAATAATGATGGTTTTAAAGAACCTAGAAGAAAACATTGGAAGCCGAAGACTAATTCTGGACCTCGTACTGATGCTCAGGCTACTACTTCAGGTGCGGCGTCTATTAATCATGACACGATAATTGGTGTTGGCACTATAAAGCAGGTTACTGAGGTATCGCATGTCTCGGGAGGTTCTAAAAAGGACACGGACGTTATTAAGCCTGCAGTTTCTACAGTCTTAGCTGGGAAAGGTGTGGAACATGTGGAAAGTCAATATTGTACGGTGGATGCTGGGAGAACGCCAAAAGGAAGAGACGATTTTTCGAATGTCAAAATTCTATCCAAGGGGGGTCCGGAGCTTGTCAAAGCGGTGGTCCATGCTTTCAAACCGAGACGAGGCGCTGTAAATGCCACGTCTATTGGTAATCGGTTTTCTTCATTACCATCTGACGACTCTAGTGATGATGATGATATGGAGATAATTGATACTGAGGGGCATACTATGGAACAAAGAGGAGAGGAGATTCTCACTTCAACTTCTCAATGATAAAGTTCGCCGCATGGAATATTAGGGGTCTAAATGCCCTAATAAAGCAAAAAGAGGTACGTGATCTTATTCATGTAAAGCGTCTTTCTTTATGTTGCATCATTGAGTCAAAAGTTGTACATAGTCATCTGGGGGATGTGTGTGGTAGAGTGTTTGGTAATTGGAGTTGGATCACAAATGGGTTAATGTGTGATCAAGGCACTCGTCTTATTATCGCTTGGGATCCGTCTGTTTTGTCCTTGATAATGATTGAGCAGCAGTTACAATATGTGCATTGTGAAATTCGGATTATTGGTCACCTTGAACCCATTTTTATTTCCTTTGTTTATGGGTGTAATACGGGAGTGGAAAGGCGGGACCTTTGGAGGGATATTGGTAAATTTAATGCTTTTGTTCAAAGGAAAGCATGGGTTGCTATGGGTGATTTCAACTCAATGCTTTTTCCTCATGATGGATTGGGTGGTTCTTCTAGACGTAACTCAGATATGGAGGAGTTTCATCTTTGTCTGGAAGAGGTAGAACTGTTTGATATTACGTATCAGGGGTGCCAATTTACATGGACGCAGAAACCTTCTGGGGGTGACGGTGTAATGCGTAAATTAGATCGAATTTTGGGAAATTCTGCTTTTATTGCTAGATTTGGGGACGCCTCGGTTTTCTTTGAACCAAGGGGGATCTCAGATCATTCTCCGGGAATTCTTTCTTTCAAAGTTGGTAGGCGTCTTCGTCAACGTGGTTTCAAGTTTGATAATTTTGTGACCTCTCATGTGGATTTCATTAAATCCGTGGAGGGGGTGTGGAGGAAACCTCAGAGAGGTTCATATATGAAGAGAGTGCTTCGGAAAATGCAAGAGATGAAAGGGGTTTGTCGTCGGCTCCAAAATTCTTATGGGTGTTTGGATAAAAAGGTGGCTATGTTAAAGACGGAACTTGATGTTGCTCAACTGGCTTGTGATCTAGACCCGTTTAATGATTTGCTGAAAGAGGACATTGCGCACCTCTTGCTAGCATATCAAAAAGCTAGAAATGATCAAGTGGAAATGATTCGACAAAAAGCAAAGATTTCTTGGCTTAATGAAGGGGATGGAAACTCAAAGTTCTTCTTTCATGCTATGAAAGAGAAGCGTAATAGGAGCCATATTGCTACTATTAGGGATTCTGCTGGTACTCTTTTTGAGCATCACGATGTTCCAAAAGCGTTTATTAATCATTTTGAAGGTATTCTGGGTACTTCTAATTTGTTAGTCCGTCCTGCTATGGTGGATTGTTCTTTTGTTCACTCTTTATCGTTATTGGACTCTCTACATTTAATCAGGCCAATTTCGGATATGGAAATACAGGCTGCTCTGTTCGATATTGGGAATGACAAGGCTCTTGGCCCTGATGGGTTCTTGTCAAAGTTCTTTAAAGCGGCTTGGAATGTGGTCGGTAGGGATGTTCTTATTGCGATACATAACTTCTTCTACTCTAGAAAGTTAGAGTACCAGTTGGATCATACTTTACTTTGCCTAGTTCCAAAGGTTACAAATGCTTCTTGTGTTACTGATTATCGACCCATTGCCTGTTGTAATGTTTTGCTGAAATGTATCAGTAAAATTATTGCTGATTGGATGAAAGGCTCATTGGATGTTCTTATTCGCAAGGCTCAATCTGCGTTCATCCCTGGACGACAGATAACTGATAATATTTTAATGGCACATGAGCTGGTTGCTGGTTATCAAAAACATCTGGGGGAGCCAAAATGCGTGTTTAAGATTGATATTCGGAAAGCTTATGATACAGTTGGCTGGCAGTTTCTTCTAGAGATGCTAAAGGGGATGGGATTTCATCCAGTTATGCTTAACTGGATAAAGTCTCTAATCACTTCGCCTACCTTCTCTATTTGTGTTAATGGACAGCCGGAGGGTTTTTTTCATGGTAAGCGGGGTCTTAGACAAGGGGATCCTTTATCTCCTTACTTGTTCACGGTCGTTATGGAAGGTTTATCGATGCTTCTAACAAAATGTATTGARGAGGAGGTTAATTTTGCGTACCATCAAGGATGTGCTGAGATAAAGTTGACCCATTTATGTTTTACGGACGATTTGTTTATCTTTTCTCGGGGGGATGCTACCTCAGTTGAAGTGATCAAACGAGCTCTCCAATTGTTTGCGGAACGTTCGGGTTTGTCACTGAGTCTTGAAAAAAGTGAAGTGTTCTTCGGTAATGTGGGGTTGGATGTTCAAAATCTTATTCGCAACAGTTTACCTTTTCGTCCGGGGGTGTTTCCTATTCGCTACCTTGGAGTTCCTCTCTCTCCAGTTCGATTGAAGGTACGTGATTTCAACCCTCTTGTGTTTAAACTAAAATCTCGATTATTGAACTGGAAAAACAAATTTCTTTCTTATGGGGGAAGACGACAGCTCATCATCTCTGTTCTTCACTCTATGCAAACCTATTGGATGTCGGTATTTCTAGTACCGGCAACCACTATCCATGAAATTGAGCAGCTGTTCCGTAATTTTTTATCGAATAAAGCGGAGGGTGAACTGGGAAAATGTCGTGTTTCTTGGGATAGGGTCTGCTTACCTATACAAAATGGTGGTCTTGGTATGAAAAGACTAGCGATTTGGAATCAGTGCTTACTCTTTAAACATATTTGGGATATTCTGACTCGAAGAAATACTATGTGGGTCTCTTGGATTCAGTCTCGTTGTATTCGAGGAAGAAATTTTTGGACAATAAAGAAGAGGAATGAATGGTCGTGGCTTCTCCGGAACCTTTTAGAGTTAAGACCTCATTGCAGACGGTTTTTTATCTACAATGTGGGAAATGGTTTATCTACGCATGCTTGGGAAGACACGTGGAGTGAATTTGGTCCCCTTATTCAATTGCTGTCTTACAGATTCATAAATGGTCAGGGCTTTCATAATAACTCTACGGTTTATGATCTAATGCAACGGTTTGGCACTAATTGGCCGGTGGAATGGATACAACAATATCCCCAGCTGCAAAGTATTATGATACCTTCTCCCAGTCAAATTGAGGATACAGTCAGATGGCTTGATGCTAATCATTCTCGGGAAAATTTTGAGGTTAAAGTGGCATGGAAAACATTACAAGAAGAGGGGCCGATTGTGCATTGGTACAAGGTGGTATGGAATAAAGCATACATACCTAAACATGCTCTTTGCATGTGGATGGCTTGTCAGAATAAATTACCAACCCAAGATCGCATCAGTCAGTGGAAGCATGAACCTCCAGACTTGAAATGTGTGTTCTATAAATTAGTGATTGAAACGCACAATCACTTATTTTTTGAATGCAACTACTCGAGTAGTATTTGGGAGGTTATTAAAAAGGAAGTTGGCTTAAAGAATTGTCTGAATAAATGGGAGGATATTCTAAACAGGGGTTTATCACAAAGGTGGAAATCATGGTCTACGGTTCAAAAACTTGGTATATCGGCTACGGTATACCATATATGGAGGGAAAGGAACAGAAAGTTTTTTGACAATTACAACCATGCTGGAGACAAAGTTGTGGCGGAGATCAAGATGCAGATCCTTCAACGAATGGCGTGGAAGACAAGAAAGAACCCCACTAGAATCAATGAAGTGTGCTAATGTGGATAATGAAGGTTTTCGGTTCTGGAAGATATTGGTGATTTGCACCTTTTATTTGTTGGCTAGCTTTATTTCTATGATTTGGTGTATTTCTCTTTGTCTTTTTTGGCTTCTTATGGCTTGGTTTGTGAGTCAAGTTGCCGTAGCTGTTCTTGCTGATTTGCTCTTTGACGGTTTTGTTTTTCTTGTTCTTTATAAAATTGCCTGGGGAAATTCCCCTTTCAGTACTTAATAAGATTGAGTTCCAGTAAGAATGAGAGCTATAGTGAGAAAGATAATAAATGATCTCCACCCTTAGATCAATTATAATTGAAAAGTACCACTAGATCAGCACTAATGAGAAGCACCAGGTCAATTCTCTTCTAAAACGCAATGCATGGGTCGGTTTGAGATTAAAAGTGATTAAGGGTTCAAATCCCATCTTAGGCTTCTTATTTTAGCTCATATTCTCATACGATCCTTCGTCTATATACATATATAGTTTACATACATACATAGGGAAGTTTTAAATTCAAACCATGCAATTCTTACAAACCTAACCTTAACCATTAATTTTGTTTATTTTGAAATTAGAGGCGTCTATAAATAGTAGTTGAAAGTAAATTTAGGAACCGAATTAATCTACATTATTGCTTATCTACATGTATAATTGAGATCGCTTTATAAAGTTTGTAAGAATCATATGATTTGTAAAGTAAACCTCCCCTATATATATGTGTGTGTGTGTATAGAGAGGGGTTCATACGGGAATGATACTTATTTAAGAAAATAAGAGAATGGTCAAATCACATGTGATTTTACACTAACATCACAAATAAAATCATATGTAATTCCCACGATTTGCCCTGCGACTTGAGGTTGGGGGAAAAGACGCCCGCACCCCCTATTTTGCTCTAAAATCATATGTGATTTTGCACGTAATTTGGTCTCTTATTTTCTTAAATAAGTATCATTCTCGTATAAACCTACCCCTCTCTCTCTCTCTCTCTCTCTCTCTCTCTATATATATATATATATATTTTAAACCTAATTCAAACATAGCCAATTAAAATCATAAATTTGGTTTCAAACCTTAATTTATACCAAATTAGGAAATTCGTTGCGGTTTTAGAAATTAAAGCTCGAGTTCGGTTTGAATTTTGGTTTATAAAAGCCAAAAATGGATTACACAGGATCCATAATATCAGTCGTTTATTCAGGAATTATTCTAAGCAGGTGCACCTTTAAGGGTTCACAAAGTAGCAGTTTAATCCGTGATAAAGGCAACACAGTTGGACCATAAGACAAGTTAATTGTGTCAATTTAGGGAATAAAATACATTATTTCAAATGAAATTGACCTTGATCTTGAAAATAAATATATGTTGCTTTGAAAAAACGAGATAAAAATGACTTTTAAGATGAAAATGCAATGAAAACAGAAAATATATCATGAAGAAAGGTTATAAAATCAAAATGAGAGAAAAATAAACAAGAAGTCGCCTTGGTGAGTGGTAGTTATGCCTATAATTATGCTTGAGGTTATAAGTTTGAATCTTATAGCTATATCTCTATTGTTAATTAGTAATAACATAATAGGGCCCATGTTTATATAATGGGAGACGAAATTTAAAAGATCAAAAATTAAATATTTGTTAGACCAGGACCGTCCCTGACATTTTATTGATTGTGAGAAAAATGTAAAACAGGGTCTCGATACGTTGACTATTCGGAGTAATTCCCTATGTAAACCGATATGAATCAATTGGGTTTCCATCTCACCACATCTTAATGTCTTTAATCACTTTTAGGGTTAAAAGAAACCATCAATATTAGAATTAAAAATAGAATTCATGCCGATGGACTAATCAAACGAGTCAGTGAGAGATGAATGATAGAGAATATATCAACGCTTTCTAGGCAAAGAGTTTTAATGGTACTAGATAACAAAAAAAAACTTACAAAAACAATAAGCGGTACTATAAATGAACGGTCAATTAACTTTTAACATATTTTCTTTGTCAGTGTAATTAGTCAATACATCTTTTTCCCCTTAATATAATATTAATTTTTTTTTGGGTCTTATTAGATACTAAAAGAACTTTGTCTATTCTATTTATTAACTTTTTTGAACCACAACTATACTAAAAAATTTTAGCCCCTATTTCTTGTCGGCTTGGGCGTACGCTCGACCGCTCTCCCCAGGGACGACCTTGTGTTAGATGTAAAAGTCGAACCGATGTAACGCCCGTATTTTCGGTAAGTATATTTTGAATTCTATATTTACGCTAGTCCAAGGAGGGTTGGGGTGCTGGTTGAAAAATGGGGTTAGCCAAGGAGGGTGGAGCTGCTGGCCAGAAGTTGAATGCTACGACTTTGACTTTGATTAAAATTTGGATCTCATTTAACTCACTTCCAGCTTCGTTTTTAATTTCATCTTAAAGTGCTACCGACCGATTTCATGCTTTTTAGCATTTAAGAGATTTGTTTTCTCAAGATCATGGGTTAAAAGCTTAAAAGATCACCTTTCATCTTCTCCATTTCCAATTTTTTTTATTAACCTGAATATCCAACCTGCTATGCAAACCGACTAATGAACTCTCCCTATTAAGGACCGTGATCTATACTTATTTGGGTCATGATATATCATTTCATTGTTTTAGGTTGGAATCGATATTTGAGTTTCATTTCACTTGATTGGGCATTTAATGAACTCAAGTAGCATTGTTATATGTAAAAACGTGATTATGGCATAATTTTGTGTGCTATTGCATTGGATCCATATGCACAATTGTTACATCTTTAAGAGAGGAGTTTTAAAGTTCTCTTCTTGATATCATTTGTTTGGGAGAAAGGAAGAGTTTTGATGTCTTCGCCTTATAACCTACTTCTTATTGACATGTATCGTAGGTCACAGTAGTGTCAAGCCTAAGAGCCAGTGATATGGAGCTTGGAGTGCCATTTAGAGGGACAACTGGAGATAATATTTTTGGAGAGCTCTCATTATTTTGGAAGATAGCAAATATGGTGGTTGTTTGTAACCCTCAACTTAGATCTAGTCCGAATAGGATTAGATAGAAGTCCAAAGAAACTCTGATATTGAAACTTTGTAATTGTTATCTTGTAACTTTTATTGCCATGTTGGACAAATACTTTTATTTTGGGTATTTAAATGCCGATTTTTACAAAATTTTAAATTGTTACTATTATCAAATTTTAGGGGTGTTACAAGTTGGTATGAAAGCTTAAGTTTAAGTGAACTAGGTATAATATAGGATACCTAAAGTTAAGTTAGTTTGAGATAAGTTATGCCTATGTGAGATTTGGGTAGAATCCTGAGTCACCTTACCCTTTAGATTGTTGGAAACATTATTACCGGATGTTGTGATGATAGTGACAAGGATTTTCATTAATGATATATTCAAAATTTCATTTTGCCAATGTTATTATGAATTTATGATTATCTTAACGTGCTTACAATTACTATTATTATGATGCTTTATTATGAATTAGTTCGTTAATCTTGAAAATAATTAACAAGTATTATCTGTCATGGATATGACGAATAAGAATGGTAAGCACTCGTAGCCGTCAACTAATTCAAGAAGATGGACAGGAGGTTAGTGTGTCAGCATCAAATCTGACAGGGGAACAACTCAATACAGGTTCACCTCCTTTGACTATAAGGACCAATGTATTTGGAAGAGGATCTGAGCATATTTCCCAGGTGAATTTGGGAAGATCAAACCCTGTAATGCAAGAGATCAACCCATAGACTAAATGATGTCCCAGATGGCTAAAATGATGAAAGCTGCCATGGAACGACAATATGAACTGACAACCAAGATGATGGAGGAAAGAGCGTGTCCTACCATAGGCACGAGATGGTGGGAGAGAATGTTATGGGTGGTTCTGGTTGGAACCGAAAATATAGCAAGAACTGAAGGAAACCCCACGGTGAGGGACAAACAAGGGGAGAGGAAGTGATCCGATCAGAATTATTTAGGACCACTGATCTGGTAGTTTGTATGAATTGGATACAAGAGATCAAACATGCTTCAAATCGAGTAAATGTGATGATCAACAAAAATGTGAAATTCACCTCGTATACGTTGAGGGGCAAAGCCTTAAGTTGGTGGAACATCACATGCTCCACACTTGGGATCGGCATTGTGAAGCTTTTGACCTGGAAAGTATTCAGGGAGAAGATTATTGAGGTGTATAGCAATGAGTGAGCGATTGACAGGATCAAGGATGAATCTGAGCTTTTAGGATGAGAAGAATGACGATGGACGAGTATTCAAGTTCGTTTATCAAGAAATTTGAGCGAGTGAGGCATTTGGCCCAAATGGAAAGTCGAAAGTGACGTGCTACCTCAAGGTTTTATCAGCCGAAATGAAGAACTTTGTGAGGAATGTCAAAGTGTCAACACTAAAAGAAGTTATTGAAGAATCCAAGTTAGTCGAGGATGATTTGACTCTAAAGAAGGAGGAAGTGACCATTATAGGCGATAAGAGAAGATGGGATCAACCGTCCGGGTTTTGTAAGAGATCAAGGGGATAATCAAGTAGGAGAGACTTTGACTACCACAAGGAAGCCAAGTGGTGCAATAAGTGTCAAAGTCATACCGTTTATAGGACATCCCCGATTTGAATGACCCTTCTTACCATATTTCATGCAAGTGTTTATTTAAAAGTTGTTCTTCTTTCTTGGATTATGTGGGGGACATAGAGAAGGAAAAGAGGAAGTTGCAAGACATCAAGGTAGTCCGAGAATTCTTCAATATATTTCTGGACGATCTACTGGGTTCACCATAGGACCATCAAGTCGAGTTTCGAATCAACCTTATCCCTAGAGCTACACTAATTGCTAAAGCAACTTACTATTTGGCACCAACCAAGATGCATGAACTAATGACACAAATTTAAGAACTTCTAGATAAAGGATTTATCAGGCTGAGTTCTTCACCTTGGAGAACATCGGTCCTATTTGTGAAGAAGAAGGATGGGACAATGAGGATGTGCATAGATTATCGAGAATTGAACAAGGTAAAGAACAAGTACCCACTTCCGAGTATTAATGATCTTTTTGGCCAACTTCAAGGTGCATTATGTTTCTTTAAGATTGATTTACGTTCGGGTTATCATCAAGTGAAAGTTAGAGGGGAAGACGTTCCAAAGACTGCCTTCCAGACATGTTATAAATATGAATTTCTAGTGATGGCCTTTGGATTAACTAACGCGTTGGCGATCTTCATGGAGTTGAAGAACCGGGTTTTTCTTTTTTCTTAGAAAAATCTGTGATTGTATTTGGTCGATGATATCCTTGTTTATTCTAGGAATGAGGATGGGTATGATTGACATCTCTGTAAAGTCTTGATGGTGTTGAGAGAAGAAAAGTTGTACACCAAGTTTTCCAAGTGTAACTTCTGGTTGAAAGAAGTTCAATTTTTGGGTCATGTTGTCACACATGAAGGAGTCAAGGTTGATCCAACAAAGGTCAATGCCATGATGAATTAGGAGCCGCTAAAGAGCCCAACTGAGATTCGAAGCTTCTTAGTATTGGCGAGTTCTTATCAAAGGTTCATTAGAGACTTCTTCAAGATTGCCTCACCATTTACGACCATGACAAGGAAAAACATGAAGTTCTCGTGGACCGAGATGCAAGAAAAGTTCGAACTCTACAAAGATTATTATGCAAGGATTCGATCCTATCTTTACTCGAAGGATCTAAAGATTTCGTCATGTTTAGTAACGCGTTGAAATTGGGTTTAGGCTGTGTTCTATTACAAAGAGGAAAGGTGATCGCCTACGCATCAAGGCAACTTAAGAAGCATGAGAAGAACTACCGGACTCATGATTTAGAGTTGGCGGTGGCTGTTTTTGCCTTGAAATTATGGTGTAATTACTTGTATGATACAAAGTGTACTTTGTACACAAACCACAAAATTTTGAAATACGTGTTTGATCAAAAGGAGCTATACACATGGCAATGTTGATGGTTGGAGTTACTAAAGGACTATGATTGTGAATTGCTTTACCATCCGACTAAAGCTAATGTTATGACCAACGCTTTAAGTTGAAAAGAGTATAATAGAGCGATGAAAACTACTGTATCAAGATTTGACGTGGTATCAAGTTTAACAAAGAAGATAAATTCGGCTCAACATGAAGCATTCTTGGAAGAAAACTTTAAAGATGAAGTCATGTGTAAATAACAAGTGCACTTAACCGAAGATATTCGGGACATAAAACTCTTCCATGGACGTAGTAGGGTACCCAAGATTGGTGGCAACTAGGAGTTATATTAGATGGATCCCAGGAATCCAAATACTCTATTCATCATGGAGTACAAAAATGTATTGAGATTTGAAGTTAAATTATTGGTGGCTGGTCATGAAGCTCTATGTAGCCCAATATGTAGAGAGATGCATGACATGTCTCCAAGCCAAACCGAACATCAAAGACCATAAGGAAGTCTCAAATCCTTAGAGATTTTGGAATGGAAGTGAGAGCATGTCAGGATGGACTTCGTCAATAAACTTTGAAAGACCTTGAGAGGGCAAAATACAATTTGACTGATTGTGGATCGATTGAATAAAAGAGCTCATGTTTTTTGTTAGTGCGAGAGACTTGACGATTGACAAGTTGGCAAAATTGTATATAGACGATGTAACACCCCTAATTCATACATTGCATATAACACATATTTTATATAGAGAATACATGTTTTCCCCCATATAGGTCCTTGATACAAGAGTTTATAATGTAAAATACGCAATCCAAAAATTCCAAAAGTACATGCTCTTGCATCCTAGCATCTATGCTTCCAAAACAGCTAAGCACATAGGGAAGCAATTCACATAATGCTCTTTCCCTTATTATCATTACCTGCACACATATTTCTGAAAACACGCAATGAGGGTTAGACATGAATGTCTAGTAAGGTTCCCTTTTATGTAATGCATGGTGAAGATCACCAAAACATTTATCAAATAATCATTTCACAACATGCGGAATAAAATCAGATTCTGTTTTGGTCCATCGAGCCTATGGTTCCAAACCACACTTGGAATATATTTCAATAACTAGGACCAGAACCCCTCTGGTCTCTTTTCCAGAGCTTTTGGTTCCTCGACCAGAGCCCCTCTGGTCTCTCTTCCAGAGCTTCTGGTTCCTCGACCAGAGCCTCTGGTTGCACTAACCAGAACTTCTGACTCATATAATTTCTTAAAATGGTCTTTAGTTAAACTTTCAATCAATAAGATAACTTTTTTCATAAAAAGAGTAATTATGAAGAGTTCATGTTCGACCAGAGCCTTTGGTTGAACTAACCAGAGCTTCTAGTTCCAAAAGACATAATCAACCAGAGCCCCTCTGGTTCAACGTGTAAGCCAACCAGATCTTCTCTGGTCTGTTTTTCATAAAAAGATTCTAAGTTACAATCATTTTCTTAAAACTTCTAAAAATATGATTTTGACAAAGAAGCTCTTATTAATAGATACAGAGCCTCTGGTCCAATTAGTATATTTAGTAAAAACTTGCTCATTCTCCAAATCAATAACCAGAATCTTTTGGTCCAATAATGAGGACCAACCAGAGCCCCTCTGGTTCCTTACAGGGAACAACCAGAGCCCCTCTGATTCCTCATAAAAATGACCATTCTGTTCCAAAACACTCTTAACCAATATCAATGGCCATACGCCAAGTTTTCCCCTTCTCAATAACATCAATACTATTATTTCTAATAAGAACAATATCTTTGAGTTCTCAAATCACAAAGAAGTAAGGACTCAAATCTATTATAGTCTTAAAAGACATAATAGTAAGAGTTATAATATTCACACACAATTGCCACCCTTATATCCAAAAAACATATCTCCTTAATATGCCACTCTTATTCCAAAAGACATATCTTCGTGATATGTCACCCTTATTCCAAAGGACACCTCTCCTTGATATGTCACTCTTATTTCTTCTTCAAAATCTATGAACTAGTTCGGATGAAGGACCGCAGTCACAACCATCTTATCGAATCCTCATTCATACTTTTATCCATAAAATCTATAGATTAATTTCAATTGAAGACAGATCAAAATCACAATCGTCTCAAAAGAATAATCTCTATAGTTTTCAATCAACAGTTTTATCATCAAAACCTTTCAAACTCAAGAACAATCTATTCTTTCAATGATTTCCAAAACATCATATCCCTTTTTAAATCCTCAAAACAGGTTATCATTCCCAAAACTGTTTTAAAGAAGCAATCCCTTTTTTATCCTTCCCAACACAGTTTTTTTTTTAATATTCAAATATATAATAATAACACCTTTAAACTATCAAAATAATTTTACCATCTTTTCTTCAAAACCAACATAAAGACCCAGTAGTTTATATAACAAAATATATAAAGGTTTTAATAATCAAAAACTCACAGTGTATAATCAACAGTATTTTAAAAACTCACCTTAGTAACCACAGTTTCTGCAGTTTTAAAACACACGGAAATCACAAGCTCTTGAAACAACTTTGAACAAAAGATTTGTTCAAAAACACTTCTCACCGCCACAACACTCTTTTTCTCTTTCAACAGATTTTTCTTCAAATAAAATGATAAGATAGTGTTGGTCACGATTCCATCATCTTCCTAAATCGAAACGTGGCGCTGGCTGCTACGCTATAAAAGAAATAAGGTTGCGCCTTCACCAAGGCAATTGCTTTTGGTGTAATGGGTAAGCGCTTGATCCTAACAATTGGTATCAGAGTAGGTCACGGGTTCGAATCCCATGGTGTGCATAATATGCAAGGAGTGCATAATTATGAGAAAGGCATGCTGCGCGGCCATTGACTTCTAACGAAGCTCTTACTAGTACCGACAGATGTTGGGGGGGGGATTGTTGGTCACGGTTCCAGCATCTTCCTAAATCGAATCGTGGCGCTGGCTGCTACGCTATAAAGGAAATATGGTTGCACCTTCACCAAGGCAATTGCTTTTGGTGTAGTGGGTAAGCGCTTGATCCTAACAGATAGAATCTTATCTTTTTATTTCTTTAAATACTCTCACCATGGCGGTGGAGATTATTTTAATTATAAAACTCATAGGCGGTGAAAGCTTTAACCAATAGAAATAATCTTGGGTGGTGGGTTTTTCATTATAAAATTCAAGCTTTAACCAATAGAAATAATCTTGGGTGGTGGGTTTTTCATTATAAAATTCATGGTTTCTTAACCATGAAGGTATAAGTTTTTGAATATAATAATGTTTCCACCAGGATATCTTATCACAAATATGCACCATCTTATGTATGCTTCACACCACATGCATACATGTATAAGGGCCTGTTTACTTATGGCTTAACGAGCTTAGTGGATAAATTGGCTTATTCGCACAGACGCTCAAGRCTGTTTACTTTGAGCTTAATCGCTCAGAAATGGGCTTATTCGCCCAGATGAAAAAAGGCACTTGTCCAGATTAAGCCGGCCAAAAGACTTGCCCTACCCTTCTTCTCCATCGATCCTTGCTTGTGTTCACCACCTCAAGAAATCGACCGTCCATCAGTCCTTTCCCCTTCACACCCTTTACAACCCTAATTTATTCTACAATTTCCTCTATAATAAACCCTCTACCGGTCATGGCGGCAACCATTGAAGGCCAAGATAGAGTTTTGGCTACGGCTCAACAAATCGTCAAGAGCCTCAACATCAACACCAAGGCCACGGAGG
>NW_020201907.1:0-6338 GCF_001531365.2 Cynara cardunculus var. scolymus
TTATACACTCACTAGACCTTTTGGTCTAACGCTCAGATGTTGGATTAACCTGTTTTGTAGGACAGAGTGCTCTGAAAGATAAAGGCAAGGGAAAAGTCTAATTGTTGATATTAGCTTGTTATGCATATGTATTAAAGATACATTTTGATAGTTCATGTTTTGTAATAATACTACTTTAGTATTATGAGAATGATGATGTGAATTATATGTATTTGAGATGTGAGGGTTGTTACAGATACCAATTGTTTGTCCCTAAATTCACTGATCAATCTTCATGTTATCTTCACAATCATGGCAGAATCTCATATATCTTCAAGAACATTCATAAAAACATTGAGAGAAAAAGTCAAACTTCAAAGCTCAGTCAAACTCTATTATTACGTATCAAATTTACAATAAAGCTCTCTCTTTTCACAAATTACAAAGACCATTCCTATTTATATGGTCAAACCTACTAACACAAGTCAAAGTCAAACCTGTCTAATAAAAGTCAAACACGATGACTTTTACAATTATAGACTATATTTAACTTTCAAGACGAATACAATTAATACTGATTTTCAGTCCTAACAACCCAACCGGGACCAACGAGTGCTATCAGAGCAGTGTTTTCTTATTTTCTTGTTAAGTTGTTTTTATGAATTTTATCATCTCTCATTCTAAATAATTTTACTGCTTTCAAATGGCTTTGCAAAACATGAGCACAAACTTTCACGACAATGGCTCCCTTGCCAAACCTCCGCGGTTTATCAAAGACAACTTCAGTCTCTAGAAGAATCGGATGTCTCTCTTTTTGGAAGGTATGGATCCTAAAATTCCACACTATATAGAAAATGGACCTTATGCTATATCCCCGTCTGTTCCCAAAATAGCTACGACTTCCGCCATCCCTGAATGGCAGATTCCTAAGCTCCCTCGTTAGTGGAGTGAAGAAGACAAGAAGAAGATAGCTATCGATACTCGTGCAAGATCTATAATATCTATGTCTCTTCCTGACAAGGTCTATCACTTTGTGATGAAACTTAGAACCTCGAAAACTATGTGGGACACTCTCTGTGTTCAATATGAAGGTACCTCTTAGGTACAAGAATCGACGAAGATAAACTTAGTAAGACAATATAAAAGCTTTCTCTATAGAAAGAATGAGACATTGTTTGAAGTACATAAAAGGTTTAATTGTCTTCTAATTGATTTAAGGATAGTTGGCAGAGAATATTCCAACTCTGAAACTTGAACGAAGTTTCTGGAATGTTTACCTGAATCTTGGCATACATAAGCCATGTGTCTCAAGATGTTCAACGACATGTCCTCTCTCTCTCTCTCTTAGCACTTTATATGGGATACTGCTCAATCATGAGAAGTCTTGACAACTGAAGAGGAATCTAATCAAGGATTCCAGAGACATGAAAAGCTCTCCTCTAGCTTTGATGTCTGACGTTCCTTCAGTTGAACTCCCATCTTCTTCTGTTCTTCCTTACTCTGTTTCTATAACAGAGTTAGACTCTATTAACTCTGAGGATCTGTCAGAGTCTGACCTTGTAGACTTTGATGAATCACTGGCACTTGTAACTAAGTCCTTTAGAAGGTTCGCTAGGAAAAGTAATTTCTGCAGATCTCTCACGCTGACCACTAAGGAAAAGCCATAGTCAGATACTGTTGACAAGGCTTCAGCGGTCTGCTACAATTGTCACCGTAAAGGTCACTTTGCCGGTGAGTGCAGATCAAAGAAGGCTGCAATGCCATCTTCAAAAACTCCTTCTTCCTTCAGAACTAAAGATGATAAATACATGAAGTAGAAGGAGAAATATAAGAAGATGAAGAGTTCCCAGCGAAAGGCCAAAGGACTTGTCGCTGAAGAGCATGACTCGGCTGATTCGTCTGATGAATCATCCTCTGGTGAGGAAGACGCGGCCTATCTTTGCTTGATGGCCAAGGATGTCAAAGAAGAAATTTTTAAGACGTCAACTTCCCATGATCCCTCATCATCCTCTCCTGCTAAGGTATGTCTCCTACATGAACTCTCCTCTTCTTCCTCTAGCCTATCAGTGTAAGATACGTTGACGGTTGACCTTTACAATGCCCTGAATGGCAAATCTAAAGCAGAAATGTATAATCTTGATCTTCAAGAACCATTGAATATTTGTCATTCCAAGATCAAATGTTAGGATCAAGCACTTACCCACTACACCAAAAGCAATTGCCTTGGTGAAGGCGCAACCTTATTTCCCTTATAGCGTAGCAGCCAGCACCACGTTTCGATTTAGGAAGATGCTGGAACCGTGACCAACAATCCCCCCCAGCATCTGCTGGTACTAATAAGAGCTTCGTTAGAAGTCAATGGCCGGTGCAGCATGCCTTTCTCATAAWTATGCACTCCTTGCATATTATGCACACCATGGGATTCAAACCGGTGACCTGCTCTGATACCAATTGTTAGGATCAAGYGCTTACCCACTACACCAAAAGCAATTGCCTTGGTGAAGGCGCAACCTTATTTCCCTTATAGCRTAGCAGCCAGCGCCACGTTTCGATTTAGGAAGATGCTGGAACCGTGACCAACATCAAAGAATTGACTAAGAACGAAGAAGATCTTAAAGATCAAGTCATTGTGAACCAGACCATCACTATTGAATATGAATTGTCTATTGCTGAGCATGAGCAAGCAATTGCTGAACGCAGGGCTGAAAAGGCTACCATTGAAGGATGGTGCAAAGCCTCTGTCAAAGCCTCTGAGATCATTAACGCTCAGATCCCTACCAAAATAAAGACTGGTCTAGGCTTCTCTTATGATCATGAAGATAGTGTCACAGACAGGTCCATGCTCAAGTTTGGTACCTTTGTCTCGTCTATTCCTGACACTTCTTCCTCTCAGTATTCTTTTACTGAGAGTCATCTTGGAGGAACTCCTTTGAGTTCAGGTTGTAAAGACAAAGGTAAATCCATTGTCACAACACCTCTTCCTAAGAAGGCTAACAAGTCACATAGATCTAAATATATTCCTTCAGCTTGTGCATCTTCTTCTTCTTCTTCTTCTTCTTCTTCTTCTTCTTCTTCTTCAAGGACCAACATATTTGAATCTTTTCAGAAATCTAAGTCTAAGCTCAAGGTGAATGCTTCACCTTAGGACTCTAAATCCTCATAAGTTCATCCTTGAACAAATGAGATAGGAATCCTTGGAGCTTAACCCTCTTCTTATCTGGTGCTTACTGGCCCTAAAGCTAGTTTTAGCTATAGGAAGTGTAGACACTGTGGTAAAACTACAAATATTGCAAGTACGTGTCCTTCTGCTACCAAGGCTGGTCCCCCAGCCAAGGGCAAGAAAGTAGCCAAGGATGAGAAATCTACCAAGGCAAAATCTACCACTAAGAGTGTTAAAACAACTAAGGTGAATAAATCCACTAAAGCCTCCTCTTCGGGCTCAGTGAAGACAACTACTGACACTAAGTCTTCAGCGTCAGGTGTTGTTGTTTCTTCTATCACTGGAGCCTCCTCTTTAGACTCAGTAAAGACATCTACTGACTCTATTCCATTAGCATCAGAGGTTGTTCCTAATCCTTCTAAAACCTCTTCTTCAGATTCAGTGAAGCCTTCTACTGACATTGGTTCTTTGGTTTCAGTAGATGTTGCCTCTAATATTGCTGGACCCATATAGAATGGGTTATAAATTATTTTTAAATGGTTCTCTTGTGGAGGAAGTCAAAGGCATTTGGTATCTCGATAGTGGATGCTCAAGACATATGACTGGAGACAAATCCTTCCTTATCGACTACAAGGATGAAGAGGCCCTTCCGTGACCTTTGGAGGAAACGAAAAAACATATACCAAAGGTTTTGGTGTATTAACCAATGGTGCAACCACTTTCAGGCGTGTTGCATAAGTTGAAATACTGAAGCACAACCTACTCAGCATCAGCCAGCTGTGTGATAAAGATTTCATAGTGAAGTTCTCTAAGAATTCATGCTATGTCTACGACAAGGATGATAAGGTTACTCTAACCGTCTCTCGTCTAGAGAATGTCTACATCATCAACATGGATTCTCCTCACTAAGAATAGTTGTTTCCTCTCTAAAGCATCATCAGTTATCAACTGGCTGTGGCACAAATGGCTTTATCACCTTAACTTCAAGACACACAGCAAGTTGTCTAGAAATGATCTCGTCACTGGTCATCCTCAACACACCTTTGTAGAAGAATCTCTTTGCTCAACATGTGAGAAAAGAAAACAGACGAGCTAGCTTCAAGTCCAAGAAAATCTCTTCAGTGACATCACATCTTCAGCTACTGTACATGGATCTCTTTGGTCCAGTGAACGTGCAATCCATTACTGGAAAGAGGTATACACTCGTCATTGTTGATTAGTACTCCAGGTACACTTAGGTTTTCTTCCTTAGATCCAAAAGTGAAGCAGCTAAAGAAATAATATCGTTCATCAAAAAGATAGAAGTACTTAATAATATTAAAGTACGATCTATCATAAGTGACAATGGAACTGAATTGAAAAACAATACTATGGATAACTTCTTTGTGGACAAGGTAATCTTTCACAACTTCTCTTCTGTGAGAACTCCTCGACAAAATGGGGTTGCTAAAAGAGAAATCGAACAATCATTGAGGCTACTTGATCAATGCTCAGCGAATCTCATCTTCCCACTCATTTCTGGGCTGAAGCTGTCAACACCRCTTGTTTCACTCAAAATCGGTTGCTGGTCGTTATAAGGTTCAAAAAGATGGCTTACGAACTCTTCCATAGCAGAAAGCCCTCTCTCAGCTTTCTACATATCTTTGGTTGCAGGTGTCATATTCTCAATAACCGAGATCAACTGGGAAAGTTCAATCCCAAAGCTGATGAAGGAATCTTTCTTGGATATTCTTCAGTATCCAAATCCTTCAGAGTATTCAACAAACGCAGACAGACAATAGAAGAAACTATTCATGTCACTTTTGACGAATCTTAATCAGCTAATTCTAAACTTATCATGAATTGTGACGAAGAATTATAAAACTGGATGTTCTCTCATGCTGGACAACCTGAAGGTTCCTTCAACAATCCACTCAACGATGTAGCTCAAGAAGATGATGATGATCCATTTATCATTCCAGTTGTAGCTAATAACCAAAACGTGTCTTCTTCAGAGATCATTGCATTGCCCATTAGTTGTGTTCCTCCTTCTACTTCAAACACTGATCAATCAGTGAATGAAATTCCTTCAGCATCTGAACCTTTATCAGTCGCTGACTCTGAGGCTCTTTTAGCAATTTTCCCTATTGCTGAAGAATCTACAGTTGAAGCCTCATCCTCTGTTTCTGAACATTTATACTCAGATGATAATCCTCTACCAGCTCAGCGATGGACAAAAGACCATCCTATTCATCAATTTCTTGGTGATCCAAGTGCAGGTATTCAGACTCGTCGAGGACTAGGTAATATCTATCTCTTTTTCAACTTCCTTTCTTTAGTTGAACCTAAGAAAATCAATGATGCTATCTCAGACCCTAGTTGGGTTACTGCTATACAAGAAGAACTCATTGAGTTTGATAGGAACAAAATGTGGTATCTTGTCCCACGTCTATTTGACAAAACTGTGATAGGCACTAATAGGCCTATCGCAACAAGTTAGATGAAGAAGGCTTGGTAACCCGTAACAAGGTTCGTCTTGTTGCTAAAGGTTATAGACAAGAAGAAGGAATCAGTTATGATGAGACCTTCGCACCAGTGGCTAGACTCGAAGCTATTCGACTCTTCCTAGCCTTTGCTGCCTATAGAGACTTCAAAGTCTACCAAATGGATGTAAAGAGTGCTTTTCTAAATGGAAACTCCAAAAGGAAGTTTATGTTGAACAACCTCCAGGGTTTCTTGACCTTAAGTATCCAAACCATGTCTATCGTTTGGATAAAGCTCTTTACGGGTTGAAACAGGCTTCCCGTGCCTGGTATGATACCTTCTCCTCATTTCTCATCTCTGAGAAATTCGTCTGTGGAAAGATTGACCAGACGTTATTTGTCACACCCCGCTAATGCGAAAACACGAGGTATGACAGGTAGAGTCTCATAGCAATAGTGTATAAACAACACAAYCATACAATTTAAAACATAATTAAATCAAAACTAAATTTACAATCCCAAATACAAATTTACAAAATAAACATAAAAGAAGTTTTGAAATCRATAAWTGTGACACGTCTTCTAACAAGTGTCACCATGAGTCTTTCTTACCMTGAAAAAGCATGTCAAACAAGTGTCAACTACAAGAGTTGGTGAGTTCACAGGTTTTATATGCACAAAACGCTTTTAAATGCATCAATCTCAGTTATAAATTTATGAGCAATATCTTAAAAACA
>NW_020201907.1:8637-21402 GCF_001531365.2 Cynara cardunculus var. scolymus
TTAAATAAAAACGTTTTATATCTAAAACACTAAAACTTAGTGTTTTATATATATTGGGTATAAATTAGAGCATTTGGTACTGTATAGGACGTTTCAGATAATTTCGGGTCGGAACCGGACTTTCTAAGCAACTGCCAAAAATTCTTAAAAATTTTAACTAAATTAACCTGACTAACTCCTAATCTTATAAATTATCTTGAATAACACTAATATAAACTTAATAAGAGCTAACCTGGAAGCTTAAATTTGACAGTTGTCACATTATTTCTTAGGAAAGTTAAAGGTCATATCATTCTAGTCCAAATATATGTCGATGATATTATTTTTGGTTCCACTAATCCCACTCTGTGTTTTCGGTTCGCTGATTGTATGAAGAAAGAATACCATATGAGTATGATGGGAGAACTAACCTTCTTTTTAGGTCCCCAGATCCAACAATCAGATAAAGGTAACTTTATCATTCAAAGAAAGTATGTCTGTGATATACTGAAAAAGTTTGATCTCTCTAACAACTCATCTATGAAAACTCCTATAGCTCATCTGTGATAACCGGGTATTGGCTATCACTTAAGGTAACTAATACATGATTATTTGTTATGTATTTATGTGAAAGCATGATAAATTGTTATAATTGATCATGTGAGAATGTGTATTTTATGCTTAAAAGATGTTTGCGTAGTATGGTAATATGCATGATTATATGTACATGCATACATGGGTTTAGCTATGCATGGGCATGCATGTAAGGGGTTGTTGAGACGCCTTACCCATTTTGGAAAGTATATTTATAGAGTGAAGTTTCAAAATAAAACTCTTGGCCATTTTGAGAGCTAGAGAGTGATTTAAGAGAAGTGTGGTGAACAGATTGCTTATTTACTGGATTCTTGAAATTTATTTCAAAAGAATTGCATAAGGTGAGTAGTTTCTATCATTTTATTACATTTGAAAAGTATTTCTTTGATTTAAATAATGAATTCTTCTACAGAATATCTTGCCCGGGTTGGATTGTGAATCAGATACAGTGTTGACCGGACTAGGGATGAAATGCCCAAATCATACAAGATTATAAACAATCTTCAAGATGAAGATCAAGAGCAAAATAGAGAGAATTTTCACCAAATCTTCAATGTATTTCTTGAGAGAATTTCTAAACACAATTACAGCTCTAATCTGATTAACTGCAGAACTAATTACAATTAGGAAGCTAAAACACTATTTATACAAATGAAAACAATAAATGCCTAACTATTACAAAGCATTATAAAAGGAGAACTTGAATACAACACTAACGCACATACTTGAACCCAACATTCTCCTCCTTTGGATTCAAGTTCGAACTCTTGTAAATCTGGTCTTTCTGAGTCCAAGCAGTTTCTCCAGCCTCCTCAGTGCATTCCGATATTGCAATTTTTCTTCAAGCAAATTCAAGGTATTAATCAGCAAGTACCTTTCCTTCGGACTCATCCTCTCCGACTCTGCAACTTTATCATTATTAACTCTCCTCGTATCCAGCGCACGTCTTACCATTTGAATAGTACCATCAGAGAATTTGTTCAGCTCACTGAATCTCATGAACTTCTTTATCCGACCCTCAACATCATATATCACCCCGAACTCCGGTTGTTCAAGAATCATGTAGAACGGATGAGCTTCAATGTCTTCTAGCTCTTGATCAGGTCTCTTCAAATTGATGATTCTCTGATTATCTTCAAGTCCCATTTGGACATCAATAACCATACAAACTTTGACGTGACTGTGCATAAACCTTTTATCGCATTAAGAGCCACAAGAACTCCTTCTTTTCTGTTCGTCATATTCCGGTTCGTGGTACATATACTCCAGATCTTCTAAATACAAGTTTGAGAAGTCAGCTTCACTAAATCTCCAGACCTTACCATCTTGTCATGTCACTGTGAATACTGGATACCAGATTCTGAGAAGTCTTTGAGCATCAATTTATTTTATTAGCACAAATCAATGTTTGGTCCTAACATAACCCAGATGATTCGTCAATATTATCTATATCTTCTCCAAAATCCTGTTCTCCACCCATTACAGTAGCAAAAACATCATTAAAACCAACATTGGCAGACAAATCCAATAACAGCCTTGTTCCTACCGTGGAGTCCGCCGCCTTTTCAACCGTTGGCTCGATCGATGGATTTGCCTCCAATACTTCATCATCTTCCACAATGATCGGCTCGATAGTTCTTTCCCTTGTAGACTCAGGAATAGTACTTTCTACGTTAACGTCTTGAGTAGATGGCTCTCTTTCAACACTTAGAGAGCGAGCAGACGACTCAGCCACCCTTTGTCTTTTCCTTCCCCCTCATGATGATCAGGATCTTCTGGATCATCATGCCTTCTTTTGAGTGAGGTGGCCTGAGCTCGGCAAGTCTCTTCTAGGATAGATACCCGTTTGGAAAGGGCATCAATTGAGCTTTTAAGAACTTGAGTGTTTGATGTGATTAACTTACTAACTTTGGAGAAGCTAGAAGCAACCACATCCTGAAAGGCCAAAAACTCTGAGGCTCGAACTGTGGGGTTTTCATCAATTTGCTGTCTAAGGAGCCCAACCAAATCTACATCTTCCACATCAGGGTTTTGGGATGACATCAGTTTAGCGTATAACAAAGATTTAAGTTCGTCCACCGATTGCTCTTGTACTGTCGGAGGCTTAGGTACAGGCGATGGTGATGGCGTAGATGGTTGATCTTCTTGTACATGCTCTTTCCCCTTCAACAGTCTTTTGAGACTAGCAATCTGAGCATCCATGTTGTCTTGAACAACCTTTAGGGCGCCCTCCAAATATTCCCTTGACACAAAGTCTGGTAAAATAACTCCTGGATCACTTAGATTACCAGTTGAGACAATAGTTGAGTAAACTGTTCTACCTACGTTCAGTGTTGGCAAAGTGGTAGCATTGGTAGGACTTCTAACCGGTCCTTGTGGTTGGTCAAAAGACACCACTCTATTCATTCCGGAGAGTTCACTAAGAACCGCAATAGGAGCAACAGATGCTCGAGACTCTTGTGTACCTAAGTGTATCAGCTCTAGACTCGAGGTGCACATAATCGAAGTCGTAGGCTGGGGAAGCGGCTTAGTTGTTTCAATATCTACATTCTCCAAGTGAGAAGTAGATAGCATATATGCTAAGTCCCCGTGATGAAATGAAACAATTGGTTGTTGAGAACCAGTTGAGTGGTCGGGTTGGGTGTGCAAGTGCATAGCTGGGCTAGCTATGTCTTCTTTAATACCAACATTCAACAGATGAATGTCGATAGCAGATGTGGGTACCCGGCTATGTCTATTCGCTGGGATAGGAGCTTGATCTTGATTTTGTGCTCCACTCACACACTCACCATGTTTTTCTACTTCCCTTGCAATCAACCTCTCAGCATTTTCTACTTCAGCTCCCTCATCACCTCCTTCTACTGGAATATCTGGAATGTCTTCCAGCATACAATCATATTCATCGGGTCTGACTCCAAAATCATCAACATCGAATGATAGAGAATACAGACTTGGACAAGTCTGTGGAGGTTCAATCTCTGGAAAAATCTCATTAATATTATCAACCACTGCTCCTATTTGAATATTCTATGAAAGAATTGGTTGAGCAGGGTTGTCAGCATCATCATCATTGTCATTGTCATCACCCTAAGCTGCCTGGTTGTCGGATGTCACCCCTCTCAATTACATTTTCCCTCAACACACAGCCCTGTGCAGGTAACCCGTGTTCCTGAACACTCTCACCTACAGCTATACCCTCTCTCTCAGCTGAGGCATGGGATGATCCCGAGGTAAGTTCAACCGGTTCTGGCTGAACTATAGGATCTATCACTCTTCTATAGTCTATAACACACTGAGCCCTCTAATCAGCAAAGGCAAATAGCTCGGGTGGAATTTCCATGATTGAGTTTAGATCTTCAACCTCGGTATGTTGCCGAATTCGAGACATGACAAACGACGGCCCCATTTCACAGTTAGCTCTGGTCAGGATGTCTTCGTTTGAGTTCATCATGGCTTTTATGAAGAGTTGCAGAAATCGTTGAAACAACATGAACTTTCTGGCTTTAGACGGAAATCGTTTAGCGTTTACGAGCTCCACCAGTTCATTCCATATTATGAGCGCATAATCGTATTTGCGCGTAAAAACGATCCCATGGAAGAACTTCAGGAATGAACTGCTGCAAGTGTCGATTCCCGCAGTTTTTGACGTTAGGCATCTGTTAAGGATTGAGAATAGGAGATGCCAGATCGACAGTAGGAAACGTCGTTTGAATTGAGACGGGTTAGTCAACTCTTGCGAGTATCCTAACCGTTTGATGTCACGGCAGAGTTCATCATCTGTTACAAGCGTTTCAAATCCTGTGGAGCCCGGTCCAGGAAGGCGTAGTATTCTTTGTAGTCTTTTTAATGTCAACCTACTAACATACTCGTCTACGCTCCCTTCAAAATATAATGTATCTCCGTCTTTGGCCAATGTAAGTGTATTCCAGAACTGCTGTAAATATATCATGGGAACTGGTGTGTGGGCAGAAAGGAAATAGGAATTTGGGTATTCGTGTACGATTTCTGGGATTATTTGATATTCGGCAAGCATATCAAAGCTAAAGGAATGGTTGTTCGGTTTGATTTCAAGGAATTGGTTTTGTGGGAGTAAAGATTGTTCGGGTAATGGTTGGTTTAAAGGTTGGGCAGGGCTATGTAGGTTATCAGACCTGACAGAAGGAATGTGGGATTCCTCATCAGACTGATGTTATAGATCCGCCATTTACCTGTAAAATGTCTAAAAAGTTAGATCCTGAATTAAAGAACCAAAGCTAATTTCTCAAAATCAAAGTAAAAAAAAAAATTAAAGAAAATTGAAAAGCTTAAAAAAAATCAAGACTTAAACAAATACTAAAAAAATTTAACTAAAAGCAATCTCTTAAAAAAATTTACTACGGAAAAAAAATGAAATTTAAACTAAAAAGAATTATCTAACACTAAAATAAAATTAAAAAAAATTTTAAAAAAATTATCTAAAAAAAAATTAAAAGAAATTCTAATAAAACTAAAACTAAAAAAATTACTAAAAAGAAAAACTTTTAAAAAAAATAGAAAACAAAAACAAAAAAATAACCGGATTAGAAATCCGGTCAACAAAGAAAATACAAAAAAATAGTCAACAAAGAAAACACAAAAAAATACTAACTCAAACCTAAACCGGACAAAATCATCAACCGGATTAAGGTTGATCGGAGTAAACTCCGGTCACCTTCTCCGGTGAATAATCCGGTCAAAACTTTAAAAACACAATAAACCCTAAATCGAACAAAAACTAACCTAACTCAAAAACTAAATCAAAACACGATTAAAACCTGATTTATTAGAAACTTTTTATGATAATATGATATTCTTTAAGCTCATTAAAAGTCCAAATATGATTATTAACAGATTCATTACAATCGATGTTCAACTTTAAAGTTCATTCATGAATTATAAGTCCAATAATAGTCCAAACGTATCATAGTCATAGAATTATTCATCAAGTTCCAAAACAAAATTAACCTTCAATGAAGAATAGGGAAGAAACAAAATCGATTCGAGTAAGGTACGAGAGACTTGAGCGATTTAACATCAATGACACCCGGAGACGATGATGAATAGTAACACCCGATTTATGATAAACGTACAAAGTGAAAAGTAAAAATGAATCGAGTATTTATGGTCAAAGTCAAAAACCGTTCAAATTCTAAATCGCTCAAAGCTTATCCGGATTAGGATAAATCGAACAAGAGGTGTCCGATTTAGAGAATGTGAAACAACTAAGTGATAATCCGGACAAATTGGTCATAGTCAATGACTACTCGAGATATACCTGGGTTCATTTTCTGAGGTCAAGGGATGAAGCGGCCGAAACAATTATCTCTTTCTTGAAGACAATTCAAAACAATCTGCAACTACCAGTTCAGAAAATCAGAACTGACAACAGAACTGAATTCAAGAACAATACACTCGGCTCATTCCTCGAATCCATCGGTATCACACATACGTTCTCGGCAGCCCGGACACCGCAACAGAATGGTGTCGTTGAGCGTAAGAACAGAACATTGATGGAAGCGGCGCGTACATTACTTACCTGCTCAAAGCTTCCATTATTCCTATGGGCTGAAGCAGTAGCGACTGCTTGTTTTACCCAGAACCGATCCCTCATTCACAAAATGTTTGGTAAACGTGTCATTTGATGAAGTCATTGATGTGGCTTCTGAACAATTCAGTTCAGGACCCGGGCTGATAATTAATACTACGTGGAAAGCTGATCAACCTGAATCTTCAAATACTGATAATACTGATTTAGATTCATTATTTGAGAACTATTATGAAGAATATTTCGAAAATAAATCTAATCAGTCTAATGATTTGTCAAGGAATATATAGACCGAACAACAGTTATCTGTTCCAGTAACTGAAACTGAAGAAGAAACGAAAGTAGTTGATGAAGAAATAGAGATGGAAACTCCTGACGGTCCAGTTCAGCGTGAAGAGGGTGAAAATTCTGAAGTGCAAGAGGTATCGGTAGTACAAGATGAAAATACCCTACCTCAGCCACATATTCAGCCTACTCCAATTCCAAATATTTAACCTTCACCTGAACCTGCTCCGATAAACTCCCCAAATACTTATCTGATCATATTTTCAGGGGGAGTGATTTTATCTGTATGGACTAACAATTTAAATTTTTCTTACAGGTTTTTTAAACATTATCTAATTTTTTGAAAGATGTAGAGTTTAAAAATATAAGTGTTTGGCCGATTTAGACTAATCCGGACAACACTTGTCCGATTTATTGCAAATCCGGACAACGTAGTGTCCGATTTAGACTAAAAGGCTATATGATAAACTCTTATCCGGATAAGGTTAGATATGTTTTACAAGGAGTTGACCGGATTTCTAAATCGCTTGGTCACTTTGAGCGGATTGTTAAATCCTTTATGTCATTTGTGCATTTCAAGTGTTTAAATCGCTTATTTGTTGAGCGATTTAACTCCTTCATTGACCGATTTAATTCCTTCTTTGAGCGATTTATTCCTAAATCGATTGACTCTTGAGCGGTTAATGCTTTGGACTCGCATAGGACCACATAGATCTATATGAAGTAAATGTAGAGGACGTTCGGTGTTGAACTCTGTCTTAAGCTTATGTGAAGCTTTCTTCAGTTTGCTCATCTCACATGCACTGCATACATGATCTTTATGAAACTTTAGGTCTGGGATGCCTTTAACCAAGTTGTCACAAACCAACTTGTTCATATATTTGAAGTTTAAATGAGAAAGACGCCGATGCCATAACAGATTCTGCTTCAAGGATGCCTTGGATATCAAATAGACGTTAGTATCTACTTGTGTGTTGGATAGGTCAATTGTGTAGAGATTTGATCTTCTGATTCTAGCTAGAATCTCCTTACCATCAGTAGTTCGGATGCTGCACTGGTTAGCTTTGAAACAGACTTCTAAATTCTTATCACAAAATTGACCTATGCTAAAAAGATTATGTCCAAGTCCTTCGACAAACGACACTTTCTTAATAATTAAATTCCCAGAAATTACGTCATCATATCCAAGGATAAGTGCGTATTGATCGTTTCCGAATCTTACCGTACCTCCAAAAGATTCAACATAGTTAGATAATAAATCTTTTCTACCAGTCATATGCTTAGAACATCCGGAATCTAAGAACCACACATGCCGGTTAACCTGCAAAAGTGAATCAATTGGGTTTTGGTACCCATTTTAGTTTAGGTCCTTTAAGCTCAGATCTCGTTGGTGGTATGCTGTATGTACCAAACCAACATTCTTTAAAATGAAATTTCTTAGATAAAACCGTTAAAGCAGAATGCATGAAATGATAAGGCTTAAAAGAAGTAAAAGACTTAAGTAATTCATTCAATCCACATGAAGAACAATTATTTTTACCATTTCTAATATCAACCAATTCATCTACTGAATATCTTTTTACAGAATTATTCAATGTCGAATCATTTAATACAGACTTAGTAAAATTATTCTTCTTCTGTCGAGTTGAAGATTTTTCTTCTTCTTTTACCCTCCAAACCTTCTTAAACTTCATCGGATTATCTGAAACAGGAAAAATAAAATCATCAGATTTAAATGAATGATGAACTTTATATTTAATTTTTTATTTGTAAGCTTCTTCTGTTTCCTTGAATTCTTTTTAGTTTTAATCTTTTTATAATACAAATCCTCGAAAACAGGTTTTTCATTAAAATTCTTTTCTAAATCTGAAGCTAAGTCAGAGTCCTCAGTCAGTTCATTTTTAACAAGGAAATCTTAATGACTGGGTAGTTTCTTCGAAAAGTCAAACTGATCAATCTCATTATCTAAACATACTTCTGAATTCAAGATATCTGAAAAACTAATTTCTTCATTTAAAATATTTATTTCTTCTGAATCAGAAGCTTCACGTAAAGATTTATTGCATGAGAAATACTCAGACTCAACATGTTCCGTTTTTACTTTAGAATTTTGTAAATCCTCAATTTTATTTAAAAATTCTTGCTTTTGTTGATTAAATGAAAGTCGTTCTTCATTTAAAATCTTTTCCAACTGAATCACTTGTTTTTCTAAAATTAAGGTAGGAGTATAAAACTTTGGTTCAGCAGGTTTAGATTCAAGCTTTGCTTTAGAATAGCTATGAAAATAATCAGTTGAAAGTACAGAGTCTTGATTTTTATAGCTGTCATTTAAGTTTTTATAATCAAACGTAACCGACATTTTGTCTTTCCTTTGACGATTAAAATCTTCTCGTTGTTCTACCTCATCAAAAGATCTTGTAAATTTAATTGAAAACTTGGGTCCGCAATCAAGATATTCAAATTTATATAGAGTCGGGGTATAATATAAAGTTTTTCCTAAAAAATTTGGATTTTCGTACCCCAACCCTTSCCGAGGGTTAAAGAATCTTGTTTCAGAGGGTTTATTCAGAAAAATTGTTTGATCAGTCTGCCCTCTTTTATATAAAATATCTTCCTTAGACTTCAGTTTTTCATTTAATTGAATTATTTGTAAATCAAGCTTACTTATTTTAACAGCCAGTTATTCATTAACTAATTGTAATGATTTATATCGTTCCTTGGAATCAGATAGCTCGGCTTTTAAGATTTTTGATTTTTCATCAAATGTTTTAGATTCAGATAACAAAGATTTTGCCTAGTCCAAATTTCCAGTATTTTCATCAAATAATTTGATGTATTTTTCTTTTTGCATTTGTAATTCTTTTTCAAAATTATTTGAATACAATTTTTCTATTTTTAATTGTTGCTGGAAAGATTGGAGTTTAAACATCATCTTTTGCATCTATTTTATGCAAGAATTCTCCAATACCTATTCTTCCATTTCAGCACTCTATTCTTCTCCTTCATCTGAAGAACAACTTTCAGTTCTAGCCATCAAGCATATGTAAGCAACTACTTCTGATTCTTCCTCCTCATCAGTTAAATTTAACCAATGATCATCTTCTGTCATAAGTGCTTTACCCGCATCTCGTTGTTTTGAGAGAAGAAATTTGTTTTTGTAATAGTCGGTATTTCTCGTTACCGACTTTCTGCAGTTTAAAACGAAATGGCCTAGCTTGCCACAGTTATAACACTTTGTATTCTCATCAGCTACGTCTTTTACAAATTTCTTCTTCTCTTCCGGCTTCTTTTCAAATCTCTTTTCTTCATATTTCTCTTTCTCACCGAATTTATCTTTAAATTCGTATTTTGAGCCGGACGACAATATTTGATTATTCAAGTGCGATCGTTTCTGAAACTTCTTTTGGAATGCCTTTGTTAGCATCGCCATGGCATGTTTGATTTCAGTCATTTCAGAGTCAGAATCAGTGCTGTCACTTCCTTCACTCGACGATTCACTTGATTGGCTAATTTCTTTCACTTGCTTCCCATATCTGCTTTTTTCTTTCTTCTCAGACACAAAAGCTAAAGGATCAGCAACTTCCTTCTCTTTCTTCTTCTTGGAATCTCGGACCTCCAAAACTTCTTCCTCGTTCTGCTTTAGAATTTCATAAACCTCATGTATGTCAATATCAGATAATGATTTGTTGAATATGATATAATTAGCATAAGATTTCCACTCTGGTTGTAGATTGCTGAGGAATTTAACATTTATCTCTATGACAGTTTTAGAGATTCCGTTCTTAGTCAGCTCATTAAGCAGTATGGTCAGCCTATCGTAAACATCATCAAGGCTCTCTCCATCTTTAGCCTTGAACTCTTCATACGCGTATATATAATTAGTAATTTTCAACTGAGTTCCTACTTTGGAACCCATCATCATCTTTTCAATTTGAACCCACATGTTGTGACCATATGATTTATGGCTATCAATACTCGTGTAGATATCGTTGGTCAGTGCTTGCATCATGTATGACTTGCAAAGCACATCAGCATAGGCTCTCTCCTTCTCTTCCGCAGTATATCTGAATTTTTCTTTAATGACTCTTTGCGTAGGTCTGCCTTCTTCAGGAACAGCAGATGTCTCTCTGTAAAAAAACAGCAGGACCTTCCATCAAAGATTCCATTATCAGATCACCTTTTTCATTCTCTCAATGAAGTTGAGGAATCTATCCCTCCATTGGTTATAGTGTCCTCTAAACAGCACATGTGGCGTGGTGTCAGTACCAATAGCCATTGCCTCTCTTGAACTCATTTTCTCAGATAAGTATGATATAGGATAATCTGCAGTTCAAAATTTGAATTAAAGGATTAGGATTCAAAAAATATTTCAATTAAATCGCATACAAGGATTTGCACACATTCAAGACTTAGAAAATATAAGCACACAAACTTATCCGGATTAGAAATCCGGTCAAGCTTATCCGGATTAGAAGTCCGGACAAAAGAGTTAGTCTTGAATTTTGTGATAACTGGATTCTGGTTATCACCCAAGGTAATTAATATGTGATTATCTTATTAAATGATTACGTGACAGCATGATAAATTGATATGTTTAATCATGCTAGTATGTAAATTGTGTATTAATTGGATATATATATATATATATATATATATATATATAAGAGTGATTTTATACACATGCATATTATGAATGCATGGTGTGTGGGTTTATGCACGTACATGAAGGATAGCATGGGAAGGGGGCTGTTAGCCGACCTTTCCTGTTTTGGAAAGGTATGAAAGGGAGAGTTTTACCTTCATTTCATTCCCTTGCCATTTTTAAAATCTAAAGAGTGATTTGAGAAGAGTTGTCCGGATATTCAAAAGAAGTTTGCAATCCCCTTCAAAAAACTGCAAATTCTCATAAGGTAAATGATTTCTGAACTTTTTTACATAAAATTTGTTACTGGTTTTATTTGAATGTTGATTATTATTGGAAAGAAATCATGTATTTGTTTAAGGGTTTTATCCGGACAAAGGCTGACGTGATTAAGTTTAAATCAGACAAGGGTTGGGCGATTAAGCCTTAAACTGACCAAGCGTTAAGCGGTTTAGTTTTAAACCGGTCAAGTTTTGGGCGATGTATTGTCCGGACTCTTATCCGGATAGAAATTGGAATATTTCTAAGTGTTAAATCGGTTAAGCTTTGGGCGGTGTATTGTCCGGATTTGTTATCCGGGAAAGAGTGTTGGAATAATTTCAAGTGTTTAATCGGACAAGTCTTGGGCGATGAGTTGTCCGAATTAGTAAATCGGACAAAAGGGACAAGTGTTGTCTGGACTTTATATCCGGATAACTTTTTATTTGGAATTTTTCATGAGTTTTATATTTTAGACTTGTTATATAGTTTAAAATATCTATTATTCGGTTTAATTATGGATTATAAAATGGGTATTTTATATCTTTCTAAATAAAAAGATATGTTCCAACCAAGCGTGGTGACGTAAGTCTGTTTTGGTTCGGAACGGGATTTTTGGGAAATGTTTCTACCAAGCGTGGTGATGTAAGTCTGTTTTGGTATGAAACTATATATTTTGGAAAACCTTCCTACCAAGCGTGGTGACATAAGTCTGTTTTGGTATGGAAGTGGACTTTGTAAATTGTTTCTACCAAGCGTGGTGACATAAGTCTGTTTTGGTATGAAACTTGTTTTAAGTAATAGTTMCCCCAGACATGGTGACTTTTGTCTGTTCTGGTTTGGAACTGGGAATGGGTACTTTCAGACGTGGTGACTTTTGTCTGTTCTGATAAGTAGCCCTGTTTTGATGGAGGAATAAGGGTGGCATATCAAGGAGATGTGTACTTGGAATAAGGGTGGCATTGTCATATGTGGATAATATTACAACTCTTATTATTACTAATTGGATCTAATAACTTTGAGTCATCATTTCTTTGTGACCTGATGAATTAAAGATATTATTTCTATTTGATAATAATTTAGATGTTATTGAGAAGGGGAAAATGGTTTGTCATATCAGACAAGTATTGCCTTAAATCTTTTCTGTTAATATTTTTAAAGGAATGRTCTATTAATTCAAGAAGTTTTGGTTACAATATTTGTTTCATATTGGGAACGTGGATCTCTAATCAGAGATATTTTATAGAACTGAGGTTCTTGGGTGTACTCTATTTTGCATGATATTGTGAATTGTATCATTTATTTATACTGCAGAATATTTCTAAGCGGAATTACATTATTTTGGTGTTCATCACCCTGCATTTGCAAAGAAGGGATTTACTCACTAGACCCATCTGGTCTAACCCTCATTTTTTGTTTTAAATTATGCAATGCAGGAATAGCG
>NW_020201907.1:21672-42509 GCF_001531365.2 Cynara cardunculus var. scolymus
GAATTACAAATGGCCAATGTAATTATGAATTTACAGGTACATACCTATACTCGGACACCATATTATATTTGGGAATGTGAATACGTGATATTTAATACTAAAATATCTGCAGATGTCTAGTCGATCACGAAGGTCAGAGAGCACTGCCCGCCCTGTATCTGAAGAAAGGGTGGAATCTCTTGCAAATCCATCAACCTATGCTTCAAGGAGTAGAGGTCGTGGAAAGGGTAGGGGTAGGAATCAAGGGAGGAGTCAGATTCCTGAGAGGAGTCAGGCTGAAATTCGCCCTGATCAATGGGAATCTATTTCTGGGAATGCTCAACAAGAACAAAGGCAACAATCAGAGTTTATAACTATAAATGATCTAGCAGAAGAAATGGGAAAACTGAGGGAAACTCTAATATCTATTATGGGACTGCCAGCTAGAATAGAAACTGAGCAAGTTGGAATTAATCCTCCAGCTCCTTCAGCAGGCAGCAATAATCGGGGAGGAGATATAAAGATGTTTCTGACATGTAAACCTCCAACCTTTTCAGGAGAGAGAGATCCAGTTAAACCAATGTGCTGGATAAAAGAGATTGAATCAATATTTAACACTAGTAGGTGTTCTGAAGAAGRTAAGGTTAGATTCGCAGTATCTATGCTCAAATCTAATGCCTTATATTGGTGGGATGTGGAGTCCTCGGCACAACCAAATATACTGCAAACAATGTCTTGGGAAGAATTTATGAGTAAATTTAAAACACAATTCTGTCCTACGACAGCAGTAAGACAAATGGAGGAAGATTTTCTTAAGCTAGAGCAAGGGAGCAGATCTGTACGGGATTATACTGAGAAATTTTTTGAGTTTTCCCGATTTTCTGAACATTATGTATCTTCAGAATCCCGAGCAGATCTGTGGGGTCTGAAACCTTCTATTCGAGAATTCGTGATTGTTATGAACCCTGGAACTTTCTCTTTAGTCGTTAATGCTGCCGAAGTTACTGAAAGAAATAAGAATCGGCAGGGTGAAGATAAATTTGTTGAGAAATGAAAGTGGGAAGGATCATCAATTAGTTTTTGAAGACCCAAATTTATTAAATCAGATAATCGTATTTCTCAGTTACCTTCTGTTAAAACCTGCTCGGAGTGTCAACAGATACACCAGGGAAGTTGTCCCTCTGAACCAAAGAGATGTTATCATTGTGGAAAGATAGGGCATTTGTCAAGGGACTGCACTACACCCAAAAGATGCTTTCAGTGCAATTCACCTGACCACATTCGACCAAATTGTCCACTGCTGAACACTCACGTCCTTCAGTCTCGGCCATTTTCTCCTCTCCTCCCTCCTTGGTCTCGACATGTGCTTATGAAGCATCAGCGTCTGTCCTCCCTGATGATGAAGCACCCACCACTGGACCTGAGATTGCTCCTCTCGAGGCATCTCAGCATACGGTCGCCTATCCTCTCGAAGGCAACCTAGAGCGAACCAACATCAATCCTTCAGATGATGCTGATGAACCCTCAGGTATTATACCTTTCTACCCTTTCATTTCTACTAACCCAAAACTCTCTTATGTTCACCCTTGTTTCTTTTTATGTCCTTTTGAAAAGACCCCATCCATGAACAAAGAGTACAACATGGCTGACGATGTCAAGTTACTCCTCCATACTGTGGAGATTATCCTTATCAAAATGGATGAAGTCCATAAGGGCATGCCTCTCAGGGATGAAGTCTCTATTGACCTTTCAGCTGTCAAGGTTGAAGTTAAATAGGTCAAGGAACAAATCTCTTTAGTGCAAGAAGTTGTGAGCGCCAACGCTGAGGCCATTTCTGCTTTAAACAGCAAGGTTGATGAAGCCAATGCCCATCTCGCCAGGCATACGGCGCTGATGCAGCAGATCCTGAAGATCCTCCAACGACCAGTACCAGCACCTGCTCTGTCCTTCACTGCAGAAGATCACCTCCAGCTAGATAAACTCTAGAATACATTCTGCTTCAAGCTCGAGCGCTAACAAAGCTTGAACAAATGGTGGAGATTCAGACGCGAACTATGGACAACTTCTTTGAGTATCATGTTGATCTTAAAGAGGGGGAGAAAGACTTGAATATTGTTGCTGCTACTATCCCAGTAACTCATACTAAAGCTGAAGCTCCTAGAGCGACAGCTAATGAAGTTGAGGTTGCTGATGAAAATCCAACTTCCAGTGAAGCTCCTGAAGTTGAGGTCGTTGATGAAACCGTCAGAGCTAGCACCAAAGCTCGTGAGGAAGACCTTCCTATCACCTCTACAGCTAATGCTGGTGATATGGAAGATGATGATGAAGATGCAAAGATGAAGACGGTGATTCTCCCATCCTTCCTAACGCTGGTGAAGATCTTGGTGACGATGATGATGAAGATGATGATGATGATGAGGACTTCACAATACAGTACCAGAGACTTACCGGTCCCATGAACGACATTTCTCTTAGTGATTCTGCATCCCAGAGGGAGAAAGGGGAGAAAGAGAAGGAGACCTCAGAAAAGAACCAGAACACCGAGTCGAAAGACTAGGGTGTTGCTGAAGAAGGAAACCTCAAGGTTCTTTTCCCACCTTTTAAGCCCTTATGTAATGAATCCTCCAGCTTTACCACCATTATCTCTCTTTATCAACTCTCCATCCCCTCTATTACCTACGGTCGACTAGAGGAACGGGTACCTCAAAACCCAACCTCCAGCATTCCCACCAACCAACAGATGTATCAGCTAAAAGAGTCACCCGACCAAACTAGAGTAAAAACCCCTTTTCGTACCTCTAGTTGTGGCGAGTTTGACTTCCTGTCTGAAGCTGAAAGACTCGAGGTACTCAAGGCCGAGGAAGAACTTAGACTTCAATGACAACAGACTGAGGAAAGCTTAAAGCTGGCCAAGTCTCTTGCTGCTAAAGTTCTTCCAAAGAAGAAGTCTAAAAAGCTGGTGAATGCTGTCAAGGCCTAGGGTAAGCTACTATCCATTGAAGAAGTTGAGCAAGAGAAAGCAATGAAGCTGGTCGACCGAGACAAAAAATGGAGCAAAGAACGTCTACACAAGAGAATCAGTGCTCACACTATTTCAAGCGTCACTATCAGTGGACGGACGAAAGACGGTGGAGTTCTGGTCTCAATGCTCATCACTAGGGACAATCTTGATGTTGTAACGAAGTACCCTTCTTACCTTGGTCAGTATGGCTACAGTGAATGGCTGAAGATCCGCTAAGCCATTCAGCGCTCAAAGTAAAGGCACAAGACGATTATTGAAGACATCATCAGCAAGCTAATCATGAAGATGTCAAGATAGGTCATTGTACCTGAAAAGCTATCACTGAAGAAAGGTGGAAGAAGAAGACCTTCAAGTCCTAATGACGGACCAACCCTGAAGAATGAAGATGAAACAAAGTTTTCCTTAGATGAAGTCCTGAATGCTTCCAAGAAGCCACACATGTTGAACCTATCCTTGCCAGTGAAAGGTCCTTACATACCCAACACTGTGCACATCAAGCTTGAATTTGGATTTATCTTCCTTGACTAAGAAGGCGAAACCAGCTTTTAAAGTGTGTCTGATTTACATATTTGTCCAAAGGAACATCTCGCGTATATCAGATTTTGGCTGGATGATGATGTATATGGTGAAATGATGGACCACAAGATCAGAAGGGAATTTCTACGTCGAAAGGAGCTCGGAGAAGAAGTATCTGGCTACATCAACCTAAGCAACACAGATTAGTTATAGTATTCTATCTTGTAACCTTGTCTTTCACTGTATGACATTTGTATCTATGTCTACTTTCAGTGTACAACTTATATTTTGTAAGTCTAGAAATGTACTGAAATACTTGTAATTTTTTCTTTGAATAAACATAAGTACTTCATCTGCATCATTGAAAAAGATCCCTGAAAATAGTGATAGGGACACATGTCTATGAGTTCCAGTATTCTCTTATTGTCACTGACAATCTATAAGTCAGTGAACATGCTTTCAGTTTCAGTTTCCAATCTTGTACTTTTTCTTAAACTTATAACTTAAGAAAACTTATTAAGTAAAAATTGCTTCACTGAAAAAGATCCCAAAATAGTAAAAAGAGATATGTACTTTATATGTAACTTTTCCTTACTGTTATTTGATAAGGCAACTTTCTTTATGGTGCTTTATTCTCATCAAATAATGGGAGATTGTTGATGCTCTCTCTCATTGATTAGATGATAATCCCTTTCACCTGTTACGAAGTATTATTCTTTCAGTTTCAGCGATCATCACTGAGTCTGTTCAGTGATCGCTGAAACATCTACTGTAAATCCTACAACGACAGCGATACTTTAAAAATACAAAACTCACACCAAAGAACGTTCAATGAAAGTCAAAGACTGAAACTGAAGATTGGTGACTGGCGCGTTCGTGATCTAAAGCGGCATTCAGTGATTACAACTTGGTCAACATATGTGTGAAGATTGCCCAAGCTTCAGCGAATGCTGAAGACACCTTCAATGTTATTCCAGCATTTAGCGATCAAATAAAGCTTGTTGTGCAAGATTGTTTTTGTCTTGTCCCTCCACACACAGAGGACAAACCTATACTCTTTCTAGAGTATTATACGGTAGGGAGCCGACTAGTTGACTCTATTACCCACTAACTCCACGAAAGGATGTTTGCTCATGAATAGACAACTGTACTATTCAATGTAGCAAAGGACAAGCTTTCCTCCAAAAGCTTGACGCATATTCAAACCCTTTTGTTTTGCATTTAATGCAATGGGTATAAATAGATGAGTGTTCTCTCCATGCAGAGACACACATATACACACACGCATCTAAAAGAACACTAACGTTTATCTTCAAGCTAGTTAGAATCCGTCTCAACTATTCTAAAAGTTCTTACCCAAGAAGAACATCTTTCCTTCTTTATCTTTCAGCAAATCTTTTATATTTTGCTAAGAATATTTGTGTATAAACTTAAATTGTTTTAGATAGGTTATCTTTTACCTTGTCTATTTTTGCATACAATCTGTAAAAATCTGTATTGATCTTTCTTTATCAATATATATTTTTAATTTTCAAAGTTTTATGTGTTTGTATTCACCCCCCCTTATACAAACAGTTTCTGTAAATCTCTTGTAGACCCAACCGGGGCCAACAGTTTGGTACCTTCGTCTCTTCTATTCCTGACACTTCTTCCTCTCAGTCTTCTTTTACTGAGAGTCATCTTGAAGGAACTCCTTTGAGTTCAGGTTGCAAAGACAAAGGTAACTCCATTGTCATACCACCTCTTCCTAAGAAGGCTAACAAGTCACATAGATCTAAATCTATTTCTTCAGCTTGTGCAACTTCTTCTTCCTCAAGGATCAAGATATCTGAATCTTCTCAGAAATCTAAGTCTAAGCTCAAGGTGAATGTTTCACCTAAGGACTCCAAATCCTCAAAAGTTCCTCCTAAAACAAATGAGAAAGGAATCCTTGGAGCTTGTCCCTCTTCTTCTCTGGTACTTCATGGACCTAAAGCTGGCTTCAGCTATTGGAAGTGTAGACACTATGGTGAAACTACACATATTGCCAGTAAGTGTCCTTCTACCGTCAAGGCTGGTCCCCCAGCCAAGGGCAAGAAAGTAGCCAAGGCTGAGAAATCTACTAAGGCAAAATCTGCCACTACGGTTGTTAAAACAACTAAGATGAAGAAATACACTGAAGCCCCCTCTTCAAGCTCAGTGAAGACAACTAATGACACTAAGTCTTCAGCGTCAGGTGTTGTTCGTCTTACTCCTGAAGCCTCTTCCTGAGGCTTAGTGAAGTCACCTACCGACTCTACTCCATTAGCGTCAAAGGTTTTTCCTAATCCCACTGAAGCCTCTTCTTCAGGTTCAGTGAAGCCTTCTGCTGACACTGGTTTGTCAGTTTCAGTGCATGGGTACCAAAGCATTTTTAAGTTGTTCCCTTGTGCAGGAAGTTGAAGGCATTTGGTATCTCGATAGTGGATTCTCAAGACATATGACTGAAGACAAACCCCTGCTCATCGACTACAAGGATGAAAGAGGCTCTTTCGTGACCTTTGGAGGAAACGAAAAAGGATATACCAAAGGTTTTGGTGTATTAACCAACGGTAAAACCACTTTTCAAGCGTGTTGCATATGTTGAAGGACTGAAACACAATCTTCTTAGCATCATTCAGTTATGTGATAAAGATTTCATAGTAAAATTTTCTAAGAATTCATGTATGTCTACAACAAGGATGATAAGGTTACTCTAACCGGCTCTCATCAAGAGAATGTCTACATCATCAACATGGATTCTCCTCTCACTAAGAATAGTTGTTTCCTCTGTAAAGCTTCATCAGTTATCAACTAGTTGTGGCACAAATGGCTTTATCACCTTAACTTCAAGACACACAACGAGTTATCTAGAAATGATCTCGTCACTGGTCATCCTCAACATACCTTTGCAGAAGAATCTCTTTGCTCAGCCTGTGAGAAAGGAAAACAGACAAGAGCTAGCTTCAAGTCTAAGCAAATATCTTCAGTTACATCACCTCTTCAACTACTGCACATGGATCTCTTTGGTCTAGTGAACGTGCAATCTATTGCTAGAAAGAGCTATACACTCGTCATTGTTGATTAGTACTCCAGGTACACTTGGGTCTTCTTCCTTAGATCCAAAAGTGAAGCACCTAAAGAAATAATATCATTCATCAAAAAGATAGAAGTACTTAATAATATTAAAGTACGATCTATCATAAGTGACCATGGAACTGAATTCAAACACAGTACTATGGATATCTTCTTTGGGGACAAGGGAATCTCTCATAACTTTTCTTCCGTGATAACACCTCAGCAAAATGGGGTCGCTAAAAGGAAAAATTGAACAATCATTGATACTGCTCGATCAATGCTTAGTGAATCTCATCTTTCCACTCATTTCTGGGCTGAAGCTATCAACACCACTTGTTTCACTCAAAGCCGGTCACCGATCATTAAGAGGTTCAAGAAGACAGCTTACGAACTCTTCCATAGCAGAAATCCCTTTCTCAGCTTTCTACACATCTTTGGTTGCACGTGTTTTATTCTCAACAACCATGATCAACTGAGAAAGTTCGATCCCAAAATTGATGAAGGAATTTTTCTTGGATATTCTTCAACATCAAAAGCCTTCAGAGTATTCAACAAACATCGACAGACAATAGAAGAAACTATTCATGTCACCTTTGACGAATCTCAATCAGCTAATTCTAAACCCATCATTAATGATGACGAAGAATTAGAAAACTGGATGTTCTCTCATGCTGGACAACCTGAAGCTTCCTTCAGCAATCTACCCAATGCTGATTCTCCAGAAGCTGATGATGATCCACTTATCATTCCAGTTGCAGCTAATAACCCAAGTGAATCTTCGTCAGAGATCGTTGCAGTGCCTATTAGTTGTGTTCCTCCTTCTACTTCAAATACTGATCAATCAGTGAATAAAATGCCCTCAGCATCTGAATATCTATCAGTCGCTGAATATGAGGCTCCTTTAGCAAATGTTCCTATTGTTGAAGAATCTGCAGCTAAAGCCTCATCTTTGGTTCCTGAACATCAATGCTCAGATGATAACCCTCTACCAGCTCAATGATGGACAAAAGACCATCCTATTCATCAAATTCTTGGTAATCCAAGTACAGGTATTCAGACTCGTCGAGGTCTAGGAAATATATGTATCTTTATCAACTTTCTTTCCTTAGTTGAACCTAAGAAAAGCAATGATGCTATCTCAGACCCTAGCTGGGTCATTGCCATGCAAGAGGAGCTCATTGAGTTTGATAGGAACAATGTCTGGTACCTTGTCCCACGTCCATCTGACAAAACTGTGATATACACTAAATGGGTTTATTGCAACAAATTAGATGAACAAGGTGTGGTAACCCGTAACAAGGCTCGTCTTGTTGCTCAGGGTTATAGACAAGAAGAATGAATCGATTATGACGAAACCTTCGAACCAGTGGCTAGACTCGAAGCTATTCGACTCTTCCTAGCCTTTGTTGCCCATAGAGACTTCAAAGTCTACCAAATGGATGTAAAGAGTGCTTTCCTAATTTGAAAACTCCAAGAAGAAGTTTATGTTGAACAACCTCCACGGTTTCTTGACCCTAAGTATCCAAACCATGTCTATCATTTGGTTAGAGATCTTTATGGGTTAAAACAGGCTCCCCATGTCTGGTATGATACCCTCTACTCGTTCCTGATCTCTGAGAAATTTGTTCGTGGAAAGATTGACCAGACCTTATTTCTTAGAAAAGTTAAAGGTCATATCATTCTAGTCCAAATTTATGTCGATAATATTATTTTTGGTTCCACTAATCCCTCTTTATGTTTTCGGTTCGTAGCTCGCATGAAGAAAGAATACCAGATGAGTATGATAAGAGAACTAACCTTATTTTTAGGTCTCTATATCAAACGATCCGATAAAGGTATCTTTATCAGTCAGAGTAAGTATGTATGTGATATGCTGAAAAAGCTTGATCTCTCTAACATCTCATCTAGAAAACTCCTATGGCTCCTCCTCTTTCTATCAACAAGGATCCAAATGGAAAGCCTGTAACCGTAACTAGTTATAGAGGAATGATCGGCTCCCTACTGTATCTTACTGCTAGTTGACCAGATATCATGTATTCTATTTGTCTATGTGAATGATATCAATCTGAACCTAAGGAATCCTATCTGATTGTTGTAAAACGCATTTTCAAATACCTAAAGGGAACTCCTAACTTGGGTCTCTAGTGCCCTAAGGGTTCAGGTTTTGACCTAATAGGTTACTCGAATAGTGATTTTGTATGTTGAAAAATTGATAGGAAAAGCACCACTAGAGGCTGTCAGCTTCTAGGTGGAAAGTTGGTGAGTTGGAAAAGTAAAAAGCAAAACTCAGTGTACACATCAACTGCTGAAGCTGAATACGTTGTCATTGGAAGTTGATGTGCACAAATCCTTTGGATGAAAAACCAGCTCAACGACTACGATCTTAAGTTTTCAAAGGTTCCTATCTATTATGATAGCACTAGTGTTATTGCAAACAACCCTGTTCGTTACTCCAAGACCAAACATATTGAGATCCGATATCATTTTATTAGAGATTATGTTATGAATGGTAATATTGAAGTTCACTTTATTCCCACTGATTACCAACTCCCTGACCTTTTCACGAAGACTCTTGGTGAGATAATATTTAACATCTTGATCAGCGAACTTGGAAAGCTAAATGCTGAGGATTAATTTCCTTCAGCTATACACAATAATCAGTAAGTGAAATGATTCAGTCTTCTTATTCTATCATTGAACTCTTGAGTAAATATATTCATTCTCTCTAAGGTAAGTATACTCTTTCTTCTTCTTTAAAGCTTAAAATTATCACTGAAGCTTTTCTTCTTTAGTGATCAAATGTTTTAGAAGATCTCTTCATTCAGCAATTCTTCTTAGCACTGAATGTTTTTTCAAAACCCTTTCATATTATTAAGAAAATGGCTCTTGAATTTCTTAAAACCTATTTGTTTTAAAATAAATAGAAAATAAACTGTTTCTATGACGATATTTATCAATATGATTTTGTTTTGAGATGCGCATACCGTTCTGACACACGCGACTCCTCAAAATTCCATCCAATCGTGGATGAGAACGTGCTACATTTTTTATCATTGCATATCTTCAACAGTCGTATTTTCCTCTCTCTTCATTCTATTTCTCTCTCCTCCTACCTATAAATATGAGACTTCTCTTCTCATTTTTCCCTTACACTTTCAAAATCCATAGTCGAACCTCTGCCTAAAAGATTTACAAGCAAGAACTAAGAACGGTCAAAAACCCTTCAACCTTTTCTCGTAAATCTCTAAGGTTGATATTCTTTCCTTTATTTTTGATCTATTCTTCTTCTTTTATGAAACCGTTGTTTGTTTATTTAAGAACTTGTTCTCTTAAACTACAAACATAAATATTATTAACATGTTCTCCTTATTTGGTTATAATCTAAGGTTTCAAATTGCTTTTTCTTCTTGAAAAAACCCTATATTTTCTTTGTGGATTTTTCAAAAGAAGTTTTATTGTTCTAAAACTTAATAGCTCACACGCTAATCTTGGATTACTAGCGAAACTGTTATCTCTTATTTCTTACCTATAACAGAAAATGGTTGCCTAGAACTTGAACTTTACGATTGACGACGTGTCCTTCAAGCCAAACAATCATGTGGCTTTGTTGGACATCCCGATGAACAATCTTATTACGAGGAAGCCACAAACTTCCTCAGGAAATCTCCCATTTCCTATGCTCTCATCCACGAACCTGTCATGGTGAAAGAAGTCCTTCTGCAGTTCTGGCTAACTGCTGAAGTTGTTCAAGACACTGAAACAACGGTCAACAGGTGGAGAAAATCTCCTTCACCTTCAACCGCATGACCGTTAGCTTTGGCGTTACAACGCTAAGCCACGCCCTTCGCTTCCCAAAGGGTCCCTTCGTCAATGATCCTTCTACTCAAATCATCATTTCCTACCTTGATGATATTGGCTATGCCTGGCCAACAAAGAAGGACTCTAGCAATCTCCTCATGTCACTGTCGAGTATTGAGAAGAACCGCATGTCTGCGGTGTGGCAATAATTGTTTTCCCAATTCATTCAATATATGAGAGGCAAGACTAGTGGCCAAGATCGAGCCTCCAGGGTCGTGCTCAACATTGGTGTATCTGTCATACGCCAGCACCTGATAAACTTTGCGGCTGTGATCTTCGATGATCTGGTGCTAAAGCTGAACAAGCGTTGGAGGGAGAACGTAGTACACTACACCAGGTTTTTCTACATGGTGTTTGCCAAGATCTTTGTCAACAAGTACTCCACAGAAGGTAATCACCCTATCTGTAAACTTGGATCCAGAATTCTAGATCATAAGGTGAGAAATGAAGACGTTGCACTTTCTGCAATTGTGCATGTTGTTTCTTCATTTTCTCCAACTGTGCCTGTATTTCCTTCTTCTCCTTCTCAGGTGGTCAAGACTAAGAAAAATCCCCCAAAGTCTATCCCAACCACCACCTCCCTTTCTTCCAAACGTCCCTTCTTGAAGAATGCTCAAATCAATTTACAACTGACAGTTCAGAAAATCATAACTGATAACGGAACTGAATTCAAGAACAACATTCTCGGCTCATTCTTAGAATCTCATGGTATCTCACATACCTTCTCAGCAGCCCGGACATCGCAACAAAATGGTGTCGTTGAACGCAAAAACAGAACTCTTGTGGAAGCGGCGCGTACACTCTCGACATGTTCAAAGCTTCCATTATTTCTTTGGGCTGAAGTTGTAGCTACTGCATGTTTTACCCAAAACTGATCTCTAATTCATAAAAGGTTTGGTAAAACTTCATACAAGATTATAAATAAAAGAATACCTAAGATCAAATTCTTTCGAGTATTTGGTTGCAGGTGTTTTATTCTTAATGAGAGAGAGGACAGAGGTAAGTTTACTGCGAAGGCTAATGAAGCTGTATTCATAGGATACTCGAAAACATCTGCTGCATACAGGGTCTACAACAAAAGGACGAAAATCATCAATGAGAGCGTCAACATATCATTCAATGAAGTGATTGATGTGGCTTCTGAACAAAACGGTTCAGGACCCGGTCTGATAATTAATACTTCGATGAATGCAGATATCAATGAATCTTCATATTCTAATCTTTCTTATTTAGATTCTTTGTTTGAGAATTTTTATGACGATTACTTTCATAATAAACCTAATAAGTCCAATGATTTGTCCAGGGATGTTCAAACTAAACAATAGTTATCGGGTCCATCTATTAATGTTCCAGTAACTAAAGCTGATGAAGAAACAGAAGATATTAATGAAGAGATAGAAATGGAAATTTCTGATTGTCCAATTCAGTGTGAAGATGGCTCAAATACTAATTTGCGAGAGGTGTCGGTTGTTCAAGATAAAAATACCTTACCTCAGTAAGATAATCATCCTATTTCAGTTTCAAACAATAAACCTTCACCTAAACCTATTGCGGACAATTCCCCCAATACTTATATTGATCAAAATTCTGATCAAAGTTCATATATTCCCATACCTCATAGCAAAAAGTGGACCAGAGATCATCCAATACATCAAATTATTGGTGATCCAACTGCTTCTACTCGTACTCGGTCTGCTTCTGCAAATGAGTGTCTCGACTCCACTTTCTTAAGTAATATTGAACCAACTAAGATGTCTGAAGCCTTAGCACATCCGGACTGGATAATTGCGATGCAAGAGGAGCTGAATCAGTTTGAAGCGTTAAAGGTCTAGAGATTGGTTCCGCGTCCCCGTAATAAGACGATTATCGGTACAAAGTGGGTTTTCAAGAATAAAAAAGATGAAGACGAAGTTGTTATCAGAAATAAGGCCCGACTTGTCACTAAATGATACAATCAGCGAGAAGGTGTTGACTATGATACAATCGGGTCATATACAATTTCTGGGAGACAAACTCGTAAGGTGGGATTCCAAGAAGCAAAATTGTGTATCCATTTCTACCGCTGAAGCAGAATACGTAGCTGCTGCTAGTTGTTGTTCTCAAGTACTTTGGATGCAGACACAACTCAGAGAGTACGGTTTTCATTTTAATAAAATTCCCATTTATTGTGATTTGAAAAGTGCAATAGCTATATCCTGTAATCCTCTTCAATACTCTAAGACCAAACATATAGATATCCAATATCACTTTATTAAAGATCACGTTGAAAAAGGAACTATTGAATTATATTTTATAAATACAGAATTTCAGCTAGCTGACTTATTTACGAAAGCTTTAGATGAAAAATACTTCAGCTTTCTTATATCTAAGTTGGGAATGTTAAATTTGAAAATTTGAATTTTTCTTAAAAATAGTTCAATTTATTGAACTGTGTTTAAGTCAAATACATTTTTTTTCAAAATATCTGTATTTCTTAATACAAATCAATATTTCAATTTTTTGATGTGATTTAAAATCTTTTTTTGATAGTGGAATCTATATTTGAGGGGGAGTGTTGAATTTTGTTTTTACTTTACTGATTCATTTTTTGAGGGGGAGTAAACATATCTGTATGCTACTAACTGTATAAATTTTTCTTACAGGTACTGTTACAATATCTAATTTTTTGAAAGCTTTAGAGTTTAAAAGAATAAGTGTTTGACCAATTTAGACTAATCCGGACAACACTTTGTTCGATATATCTTATATCCGTATAAAGTAATGTTCGATTTAGACTAATTCGGACAAAAGGCTATTCGATAAACTCTTATCCAGATAAGATTATATATGAGTTTGATATTGTGTAAATCGCTTAAGGAGTTGTGTGATTTAAGTCTAAATCGCTTGAAGTGTGTATGATTTGAGACTATATCATTTGTGTTGGGCGATTTGAGCATTTATCGCTCATCGAGTCATCCAATTTTTTGTTTCTCCGGATGAAGAGTTACTCGATTTACATCCTTAATCTATCCGGTTTAGTGACTTAGTGATGTGTCTGAGTCTAAATCGGACAACCCTGTGTTCGATTTATCTTAATCCAGACATCTCTTTGTTCGGATTAGTAGTTGAAGGGTTTTTTCATCTCCTATAAATACTCGTTTGATTTTTTCATTTCACTTTTTACTGTTTTATTCTCATCGCACATCACTGTTCATCTTTGATATCGGACGATTTTTTACTCAAGATCTTCATCTTCTTCTTTGTTCTTAATCTGATTCTTGATTGTTCCTTATCAAACTAAGGTTCGAATACATAATCGACTTAATCATTTGGACTTAATTCATCTTTTGACTATTTGGACTTATCGTGTGAACTTGATCTTAAACTTGAACAATATAATAAATCGTTTTCTGTGATGAAGAACACTAAATCGTACATAATAAGAACTAAATCTAAATCTATCTTGCACTAAGGACTGTATTGATTTATAGATTTAGGAGTTTTTTGTCTGTGTAATCGGTTTTTGTCCGATTTGGTTTTAATCGATTTAGGTTTTTAATCGATTTACTCGTTTAATCGATTTAGTTTTAGTTTTGGTTTTGTTTTTTGTTTTGACTGGTTTAGTCATCGGAGACGGTGATCGGAGTTTACTCCGGTTAACCTTAACCGGTTTAGCTTTTCTTGTCCGGTTTAGAGTGTTAGGATATTTTTTTTGCTTTCATCCGGATTGTTAACCCGGGTGATTTTTTTTTTCATTTTTTTCTTTTAATTTTTTTCTCTAAGTTTTAGTTTAGTTATTTTTTTTTGTTTTGTTTTATTTTTAGTTAGAATTTTTTTTTATCTTTTAATTTTTTTAGTTAGTTTTTACATTTTTTTAGTCTTAAATTTTTCTTGTGTGTGAGTATTTTTTTAAAAAAAATTGTGTTTTTAATTTTTTTAATTTTTGTAATTTTTTTTATTTTGTGAATTTTTTTAGTTTTTTGAAGGAATTTCAAATTATTTTTGGTAAATCTAGTGTTAGGTTTATATCTGGTTTTGATATTGTGTTAGGTTTATTCATTTGCAGATCTAACATTCTGTATTTTTACAGGAAAATGGCTGATGAAAATCAACGATCTGACGAGGAATCTCATATCCCCTTTGTCAGATCAGATAAACTTAATAACCCACCCCAGCCAATAAACATATCCATCCCAGATGAATCCATTCTCCCATAATACCTTTACCTCGATATTAAGCTAAATAACCACCATTTTAACTTCGAAATGTCTTGTGAATATTGAATCATTCCTGAAATCCTTCAAGGACACCCTATTGCATATGCCCTATCAGCTACTGCAGAAGTCCTGATGGTTTACCTACAGCAGTTCTGGCACACCTTATCACTGTCAAAATATGGAGAGGGTGAGTGTTGAGCTCAAAATGAATAATATGCTCCTATCCCTGCCGAAACACTTAGTCGGGTACCTACATCTGCTATCGACATTCATTCGTTGAATATTGATATTGAAACAGACATAGCTAGCCCAGCTATGTAAATGCACACCCCCTAGCCACTCAGTTGCTTTTCAACAAGCAATTTTTTCATCTTCACACGGGGATAAAGCACATACTCATCTGCTTCTCACTTGGAGAATGTAGATATTGAAACTAGTAGGCCTCTGCCCCAGCCTACGACCTCAATTCAGTGCACCTCGAGTTTAGCGTCGATACACATAGGTACCCATGAGTCTAGAGCATCCGTTGCTCAATCCGCAGTTCTTTGTGAACTAGCCGGAACGATCCGAGTGGAGTCTGTAGACTTTCCACAAGGACATGTCGGAAGTCCTACCAGTGCTAATATTCTGCCAACATTGTTGTTACAACTGGCAATCTATGTGATCCAGGTGTTATTTTACCTGACTTTGTGGCAAGGGAATATTTGGATGGCGCTCTAAAGGTTGTCCAGGGCACTATGACAAATCAGATCCTAAATTTGAAGAGATTGTTGAAGGGAAAAGAGCAAGTAACTGAAGAACAACCGTCTGTGCCGTCACCACCGCCTACTGTATGCAAAGTTAATATCGAGTCAAAATCCTAATACGACGGACGCAGATCTGGTTGGGATCTTAAGACAGCAAGTTGATGAGAATCTTACCGTAAAGGCCTCAGAATTTCTAGCTTTCCAGGTCGTTGTAGCTACTAATTTCTCAAAAATTAGTACTATAATTGCTTCTAACACTCAAGCATTGTCTCTAATGCAAAAATCCATTGATGCCTTAACCGAAAGGGTATCAACTTTAGAAAATACTTGTCGAGCTTAGGCCACCACTTTGAAAAGAAGACATGATGATCAGAACGATCCTGATCACCATGAGGGGGAGAGGAAAGACAAAGGCTGGCTGAGTCGTCATTTGGTGCAGAAGGTGTTGCTGGGGAGCTAGAGTCTGAAAATGTTATTGAAGAAAGTCCAGTTACAGTAAGTACAAGAGAACGGACTACTGGCCAGGAATCAGCTAAGAAGGTGACAGCTGTGGAGACAAATCCTGTGATCGAGCCAATGGTTGAAAAGCCAGCGGACTCCACTATAGAAACAAGGCTGTTATTGGATTTGTCTACCAATGTTGGATTCAATGATGTTGATAATATTAATGAGTCTGTGGACATCTACTTTGACTTTGAAACATACATCAATGAAGATGATCCTATTTTTCCGTTTCAGGCTGATCATCAAACTACTTCTGAACCTCCCACCACAGTTTCTCAAGGAGCTTTTAATACCTCTAAGATGGCATTTGATCCTACAGAGATCTTTTCTAAAAATTATGTGCCATTTGCAATTCGAGCTAATGTTCCAGGTTTTGACAGAGCTCGGATTAGAGAACCTTTTCTTGAAGATATCTATTTTGGCATTTTTATTTGTCACCGAAAAGCTTTAAGTGGTGACAGAATCCTTGGGATTCATAAAGAGACTCGAGAATATCGTACTGAATACAAGCACTTTCTGAAAGCCAAGCGCCTACCAATTAGTTAAGTACGAACCAGACATCACATCGTGTCTATCAAGAATATTGATGCCAATAAACTCGTAAGAGTTTGGTATCCTGTTTTCACTATTACAAGACAAGATGGACACATCTAGACGTTTAGCGAAGTTAACTTCCAAAATCTTTACCTTTAAGATCTGGAGCATCTTTACCATGAACTTCGAGATCTTACTGTCAGAAGAGAAGGAGAAGTCATTGGTCTAGAAGCTATAAAGAGATACTTGAAGAGTCATGTTAAGTTGTCATTGGTCATTGATGTTCAAATGGGCTTTAAAGGTAATCAGAAGATTATAAACGTGAAAAGACCTGATTAAGACATTGAAGACATTGAAGGTTATCCTCTATTTATTATTCTTGAAGATCCGGAGTTTGGGGTAATATATGATGGTTTAGACAGGGCTAAGAGATTTATGAGGTTTAGTGAGCTGAATAAGTACTGTGACAGTACTATCAAGCTGGTGCGAAGGGCTCTTGTGAGAATTAAAGCTGACAATGATAAAGCTGTAGAAAATGAAAGAATGAGTCTTAGAGAAAGGTATCTTCTGATCAGTGCATTCCTGTTGGATGATAAATTGCAGTATCGGAGTGCATTGAGAAGAATCGAGACTCACTTGGGCCTTAGAAAGTCAAGATTTACTATTTCTCGTGCTTGAATCCAAAGGGGGGGAATGTTGGGTTCAATGTTGTGCATTAATGTTGTATTCAAGCATGTTTCTCCTATTTTGTAATAGTTTAGTCTTTAATGCTTTCCTAGTATTAATAGGATGATTAGTGTTGTAATTAGTGTTGAGCTAATCACTTTTGTAATCATTACAAGATTTAATACCATACACTTGGGTGAAATTCTCTCTCTAGATCGATCATATACTTGATTAGAGATTATCTGATTTTAGTGATAATTTGGGAATTACAATAAGGAAGATGATGATAAAGACGATGACAATGAAGATGATGATTCTCCCACCCTTCCTAATGCTGGAAAGGATCTTGGTGATGATGATGATGACGATGATGATGACGACTTCACCGTCAGTACCAGAAACATGCCAGTGCCGTGAAAGGAGTCTCTCTCAGGGATTTTGCATCCTAGGGGGAAAAAGAGAAAGAAAAAGAGAAGGAGACCTCCGAGAAGTACCAGAACACCAAATCAAAAGACAATGGTGTTGCTGAAGAAGGAAACCAACATGGTACTCTTCAAACATGTTGAGCCTTTAAGTATTGAATCCTCCAGGTTTGCCATCGTTACTTCTTTTGGTCAACTTTCTTCCATCCCTTCTACTACCTGTGGTCGACTAGAGGAATGGGTATCTGAAAACCCAACCTCCAGCGTTCCTACCGACCAATAGATGTCTCAGTTGAAGGAGTCACTCGACCAAACTAGAGTAAAAATCCCTCTTCGTGCCTCAAGTTGTGGTGAGTTTGACTTCCTGTCTAAAGCTGAAAGACTCGAGGCACTCAAGGTTGAGAAAGAACTCAAACTCCAACGACAATAGACTGAGGACAGCATAAAGCTGGCCAAGTCTCTTGCTGCTCAAGTTCTTTCGAAGAAAAAGTCTTGGCATAAACTAAATTCAATAGAGATGAAAATTAGAAGTTTATCAGTCAAAACCTTTGACTAATAAAATTATGATTTTCAAATTATTGAATCAATTTTATAAAAAATTCAGATTTTCAGATTTAGCATTCCTAACTTAGATATTAAAAAGCTAATGTTTTTTCATCTAAAGCTTTTGTAAATAAGTCAGCTACCTGATATTATGTGTTTACAAAATACAGTTCAATAGTTCCTTTTTCAACGTGATATTGAATAAAATGATACCGGATATCTATATGTGTTGTTTTGATGTGTTGAATAGGATTACAAGGAAATAGCAATTGCACTTTCCGAATCACAATAAATTGGAAAATTTTTCGAAACACAATAAATTGGAATTTTATCATAAGAAAAACTGTAATCTTTGAGTTGTGTGCGCATCTAGATAACTTGAGAACAACAGCTAGCAGCAGCTACGTATTCTACTTCAGCAGTAGAAGTGGACACATAATTTTGCTTCTTTGATGCCCAACTTACCAGTTTATCTCTTAAGAATTGAACATGACCCGAAGTGAATTTCCTGTCCAACATACACCCTGCATAATTTGTATTTGAGTAAGCAGTCAATTCAAAACCAATACCTTTAGGATACCAAAGTCCTAGATTAGCACTCCCTTTAAGATAACAAAAAATATGTTTAACTGCACTAAGATGGACTCTTTTGGATTTGTCTGATATAGCACAAAGATGTGTTCGGAAAATAATATCAGGTCTACAATAAGTTAAATTCATCAAAGAACCACTCATGCCTTGGTCGGTTTTCTGATCTACTGCTTTATTCGAAGGATCAGCATGTAGTTTTGAACCAGGAGCCATAGGTGTTTCGATAGATGAACAGTTTTCCATATTACACTTCTTTAGGATATCATAAATATATTTTGTTTGACAGATAAAAAAACCTGAAGATAGTTGTTTAACTTGCAAACCTAAAAAGAAGTTCATCTCGCCCATCATGCTCATTTTAAATCTTAAAACCATCAAGGCAGAAAAATTCTTACAATATTTAGGCTTTGTAGATCCAAATACTATATCATCAACATAAATTTGTATCAAGGTAATTTCAGACTTTTTCTATTTAACAAAGAGAGTTGTGTCAATAATAGCTTTTGAGAAACTTGACTTCACAAGAAATTCAGATAAAATATAATACCAGTCTCTCAGGGTTTGTTTTAAACCATACAAGGCTCTGTTAAGGATGTAGACTCGTCAAAAAAATCTTTCCGGCTGAGAAACATGCACTTCTTCTTTGAGAAGACCATATAGGAATGTTGTTTTGACGTCCATTTGAAATATAGTAAAGTTGTTATGTGCCGCAAACGCCAAAAACATTCTTATGGCTTCTATTCTAGCCATCGGAGAAAATGTTTGATCATAGTCTACACCCTCTTGTTGATTGTATCCTTTTGCTACCAACTGAGCCTTGTTTCTGACAATAACACCATCTTCATCTTTCTTATTTTTAAAGACCTACTTTGTGCCGATAATCGTCTCGTTTTTAGAACGTGGAACTAATCTCCAAACTTTTAAGGTTTCAAATTGATTGAGTTCCTCTTGCATTGTGGTTATCCAATCCGGATCCACTAAGGCTTGAGATACCTTAGTCGATTCAATATTGCTCAAAAATGTAGAGTACAAACACTCATTTGCAGTTGCAGACCTTGTACATACGGATGAATTAGGATTTCCAATAATTTGAATTATCGGATGATCCTTAGTCTACTTACTACTATGATATAGGGGAATGTATGAAGATTGATCAGAATTTTGATCCATGTAAGTATTGGGGGAATTGCTTTAAACATGTTCATATGAAGGTTCAATATTTTGAGTTGAAACAGGCTGATTATGTGACGGAGGCTGTAAGTTTTCATCTTGTACGACTGAAAACTCTGGAAAATTATTATTCATACCCTTTTCACATGAAACATGACAACCTTGTTCTTCCATTATTATCTCTTCATCAATCTCTTTAGAAACAATAACTGGTATATCAACAGATGGGCCGGATATCTGTTATTCAGATTGAACTTGATTATTTTCCCTGGATAAAATATTTGAATCATTAGATTGAATTCCAAAATATTCATCATAAAAAATTTCAAACAATAAATCCAAATCAGAAATATTTTGAGTAGAAGAAGAAGCTTCCTTTGGATTTGCATTCCGCGAAAATTTATTTGTCAGCACGGGTGTTGGGTTCAAGATTAGAGCTTAAAAGTTGTATTCAAGTTTCTCCTTAGAATAGTTTTATTTGTAATATTTTAGTCTTTACTTTCCTAGTATAAATAGGAATTCCCTTGTAATTGTAATTAGTGTTTTTGTCATTAACACAGAAATCAAGATTTGGCTGATGTAATTCTCTCTCTCTCTCCCCTAATCATTACTTACATCATTCTTAGTGTTCTTATCAATCTATGAAGATCGTATCAAGATTTGTATGAAATATGGACTCCACAATTGGTATCAAAGCAAGCTGCAGCAGTTTGGATTTGAAGATATCCATTTTACACATTTTGCACGAATTTTTTAATATTTTTCGATCTGATTCATCACTGTTCTTGATTTTTTTCTGACCGGATTGGTTTTTGTGCCAAAACTGTTTAATCTTTGAGTGTTATTGTTCAAAATTGGTATCGTGAGTTTCGGTTTTGCATTCTAAACAACTTTGATTCACACCGTTTTGTGTTTTACACAAGTTTTAAGGCTGAAATTGCCCAAAATCGTTTTTTGGTTTTCTGGAAAAAGTTCATAAAAAACTCATATTTTTCATGTTTTGATCCATTTTTTT
>NW_020201907.1:42749-44817 GCF_001531365.2 Cynara cardunculus var. scolymus
TGGTAAGTGAGCGGTATTTGTCTTGAACGGTGTTTGACTTTTGAACGGTGATTGACTTTTGATCTATTTCATATCTTTTGACTGATTGATTCAAGTGTTTGAATTCTTTGATCGATTTAATAAGTTTGACTTTTTGATCGGTGTAATAATTTTGACTTTTTGATCGATTTAGTAAGTTTGACTTGTTGATCGATTCATCTGTCTTTATACTTGTGCGGTTTATATTCATATGTTGACCGGATTTCTAATCCGGATAATGTGTTAGTTTTGACCATCTCTTTGACCGGACTCATAAACCGACAACGTGTACGGATTGCTAATCCGGACAAATATTTTTTGTGCTTAATTGTCTAAGTGTTGAATGTGTGCTTATTACAGTTTACTTTTTATCAAATATATTTTTGGTAAACTGATCTTTTAAATTCAAACTTTGAACTGCAGTCGATCCTAATTTTCATACAAACTACAAAGATGAGTTCAAAAGAAGTGATGGCTATTGGTACTGAYACCAAGCCACCAGTACTTTTTAGAGGAGATTACAATCAATGGAGAGATAGATTCTTGAATTTTATTGAAAGAYTGAAAGAAGGAGAAYAGATCATGGAATCTCTATTAAAAGGTCCAGCTGAATACTTTTTAGAGTCAGATTCTGATCCTGTACTAGGCGTTCCTGCACAGAGATTACCAAAACGAAAAGATCAATATTCTCCTGAAGAAAAAGAGAGAGCACATGCTGACGTGCTTTGCAAATCGTACATGATGCAAGCACTGACCAATGATATATATACCAGTATTGATAACTATAAATCATCAGGTCACAACATGTGGATTCAAATAGAGAAAATGATGATGGGATCTAAAGTTGGAACTCAACTGAAGATCACTAACTGCATTTCTGCGTATGAGGAATTTAAGGCTAGAGAGGGAGAAAGTCTTGATGATGTGTATAACCGTCTTGTCAGGCTGCTGAATGAGCTAATGAAGAACAGTATCTCCAAAACTACTATTGAGATAAATGTTAAGTTCCTTAACAATCTTCAACCTGAGTGGAAACCATTTGCAAATAATATCAGATTCAACAAACAGTTATCTGATATTGATATACATGAAATATATGAAACTCTGAAACAGAATGAACAAGATGTTTTGGAGATCTGTAAATCTAAGAAGAAGGAAAARGAAGTTTATGATCCCTTAGCTCTTATAACTGAGAAAAAGGAAAAGAAGTATAAAAGCAGAGCTGGAAAGAAGGTTGTTGAAGTTAGTTCGTCAACCGAATCTAAGCAAGAAGATAGTAACAGCTCAGAATCTGATTCTGAAGTAAAGCAAGCTATGGTAATGCTGACCAAAGCTTTCAAGAAGTATAAGTTTCATCAAACGGCCACACTCGAATAATCAACGATTCTCATCCGGATCAAAGTATGACTACAAGGACAAGTTCGGAGAGAAGAAGAAATACGAAGAGAAAAGATTCGAGAAGAAGTACGAGCAAAAGCCGGAAGAAGGAAAGAAATATAGCAAAGCAGTAGCTGAATAGCATACAAAATGCTTTAACTGTGGCAAGTTAGGTCATTTTGCTATTGATTGTAAGAAGCCGGTAAACCGAGATTCCGACTATTACAAGAACAAATTTCTTCTGTCCAAGCAAAAAGAAGCTGGCAAAGCTCTGATGGCCGAGGATGAGCATTGGCTAAATCTTACTGATGAGGAAGAAGAGGCTGAGGCTGTTGCACACATGTGCTTGATGGCTAATACTGAAAGTGCATTAACTAGAGAAGATTCTCAGATGAATGATGAGGTAATTCATCAAACATGCATTAAACAGATTAATAAGATGAAAATCCATATTCAAAATTACCAGCAAGCATTAAAATCAGAAAAAGAGCATTCACATAATCTTGAAGATCAACTAAAAACGCTAAGAGAAAGAAGTATACAAGTTTATCTTGAAAATGCTGRTCATTTGAGTTTGGTTAAATCTTTGCAATCTGCATCCAAAATTTCTGAAGAAAAATTCAATGCTTTAAACTCCGAGTTATCTGAATTAAAAGAAAAATATAAATCATTA
>NW_020201908.1:0-4799 GCF_001531365.2 Cynara cardunculus var. scolymus
GTTGTTTTGGACAGATTAATGATGGAGTTTGTTTGATATTCTGCAAGCACAGTGGTCTTCTGAAACTGCACGAAATATCAATTAAAGATTTGAAGATTGGTGACACTATTGTTGGTTTGGYTGTTACCACCCATAGAAATTTCCACCAACATGTCTGGATTGATCTGAATMTRCAGTAAGCTACTGTTAGTTTGAGTGCTCATATCTTAAGCAGTAAATAAATTTGAGCATTGTGAATCCCACAGACAGAGTTTTCAAGGGGTAATTGAATTTCTTGATTCAGAGTTATTGAATACCAATATTAATAGTCTGAAGAAGATTGTTTCTTAGCTGACTTGATATAGCCAAACTTCCAGCCAATCTTGAAACCATCAAGTGAGCTGCTCTGTGTATATGGCTCTCATCAGATTCCATAGCTTAGTCCTTTAAGACAAGTTTCTTTGTTGTTTGAATTGATATAGAAACACCACTCTGCACAGTGCTAGAAATTATTTCTTTGATAGTTTGGTGGGTCTGTTTAAAATTTGGTTGTTCAGTATTTTCAAGAATTGTTTGCTCAATCCAAAAACCAAGTACAAAGAAGTTGCTGAGTTTGTTCAAAAACAGATTTGTCTTGAGTCTGGTTTCTCTTTAGTAGGCATTAATTGTTCACAACTTTTATCTTTTGCACCTGTTATCTCTGTTAAGAAAGCATACCATAAGCAACTGTCAGTTGTTTTTATTTTATTTTGACAGCATACAGATTTCTTTGTGATTTGTTAAATGTGTTTGTGATTTGTTAGTTCAACTGGAGTTCATATCACTTCAAGTTAAAGCTTTGCAAGAGTTTTTGTTGAGCCTACTCAGAAACGTTGAGCTGATTTGTATTCTGCCTCCAGGACCAGGTCCAGATTCTGCATGAGTAACATTTGGTTCCTCGGGTTTATTGAAGTTGATCCAAGTTCTTGACATTTTTCTCAGAAGAGGCGACATTCGTAATCCAGTGCATGAGATCTGAAAACGGCCAACAGGGAGAGCAGTTGTTCCTTGAGCAAGCTATCATAGCTAACTGTGTTGTAGGTCCTGATCAAGTGTTGTAGGATTAACTTGCATCATAGACTTTGCATTGCTAGTATTGTAATTTGGTGATTTGTAGTGTGCTGTTTTTGACTTGTTTGTATTAAGTTCTCATTCGGTTAATTTTTTTTTGTTTTTTGTATTGTGGATCAAATTTTATATTTTATTATCTGTTTTGTTTTTTGTTTAAACTGTTTGAGATTTTTAGATCTATTTTGTGTCGCATAAATTGTTTTTAATCAGTCTTAACTGTCTATGACTGTTTTTAACAGTTTTTTTAACTGTTTTCAACAGTTTTGACTGTTTTTAAGAGTTTTTTAACTGTTTTCAACAGTATTGACTGTTTTTACTGATTTTAGACAGTTTTTCGTCGATTTTCTTATTTCTCATCAGTTTTTGTGTTTTTCTGTTTGTGTGTTTGAGCTTAACTGTTTCTTTGATTTCTTTTATCTGATTTCATTGCATTAGATCCTTTGATCAATCTGTTTCTAAAATGACAGTTTTTTACGAAAGAGAATACAGAGATCTTAAAGAGAAGTACGATAAACAAAATTCTGAGCTTAACAAGAATATATCATGGACAATTCGTCTGACTGACTATAATGAGAGAGAGAAAAAAAGAAAAGAGAGTTTTGCAAGAAAAGTTGAGCGATCTGATGAAAACTTGTTCTAATCCACAAGAGACAGTTAGTTTGAAGAAACAGATCGAACAATTAATAGCTAAATTGCATAGATCTGAACTGAAAGTTGATTTTTTGGAGAGGAATAAAAGTTTAGAAATTGAGAAGGTTTTAAATGCAGAGAGAAAGGAATTGGAGAAAGAAAAGAAAAGATTTATTGATTTCGAGAAACGGTTTGGAGTTGAACGTATATCTTATGAGAATAAGATAAACTCTCTTGAACTGAATGCTAAAATGCTGTTAAAGCAAATCTCGGATTTTGAGCAGCTGATCATCTTGGAACGAGCCAAGAATGATAAAGAAAAGAAAGACATCTCTGAAGACTGTCAGAGTCAATTACAGAAATTATCTGAAAGCATTGATCTAAAGCAGAAGGCTTTAGATGAAGAGAAGAAACAATTTGCTCTTGAGAAAAGAAATACTTCAAAGAAGTATATAGCAATTGCTAAAGAGCTTGCAAATAAGAAAAAAGTGGCTTGACATCGCCTCGGAGAATGATAAGAGTAGCTCAGATGAAGAGAAACGAGAGTTAATAAATCAGAAAAGAAAGTTTGAAATGCTTCAGAAGAAGTTAGAAGGTAAACTCCTGGACACTACAAGCAAATTGTCTGATCTAAAGATAGACCTTGAAACTGAGATGAAGATGAGAACTGAACTTAAAATTAAATTTGATTTAGTTACTGCTGAAAGAGACCAGCTTTTACAAAAAGTCAAAGACTTTTCGTGTGCACAAAGCTTAATTGGTTCTCCATCACAGTGTAAAACTAGCTTTTATGACTGTCTCAAATCAAACAGTTATTCTAGCAGCCTAAATCTATTGTTTCTAAGAACTATTCTCGTTCTTCTAATCAATATTATCAAGGGTACGTCATTAGATCACCCAATTATTCTTCTAAGATTAAAAGCATTTGGGTTAGTAAATCTGAATATGTTTCAACTCGTACTTCTGTTGCTTCTAATAATCTTCCTTGTTTTGTGAGATCCAATTCTGACTTGATAAATCTTTGCAAGAAAAGGATCATGTGCTCCACATGTAAATCAACAGATTTTGTGAACAAGAAGATATATAACAGATGGAGTACAGACAACAGATATCAGAACAGTTCGAAAGGTAAGAACATGTATGATCATAATTACTGGTACGAATCATATTTTATTCCTGATCATACTGTTCACAATGCTAAAAAGAATATATCTAATAAGAATAGATGGTTCGGAAGTTACAATGTACCCCAACCCGATACTAACAAAATAGGACCCAAGTTCGTTTGGGTACCAAAATCTACTTAATTTGGTTTTGTAGGTGTGTCAAGTTTGTGCTGATCAGAATATTATTTCAATGATACACCAATGCAGGGGGAGTTGTAATCTATTCCAAACAAGGCTTCTAAACACTCAGTTTAGAACTCGTGCTTAAAATGTTTCTTTTTTAATTTTTGAGCTTAACTGAAACATTTCTGAAATCAACTTTCTAGGGGGAGTCTCTAGAAGTTTTAAATAAATGTTTTCTGGAAGTGAATAAATTTTTGGAAACGAGTACATTCTCTGAACAGGTATTTCCTGAGATTTTACTTGTGTAATTTCTCGTCGTATATAACTCCAAAACCTGTTTAAGCTATTCTTCAAATTGATATTATCACGTCTCTTATAAAAAAATAATTTTCGGTGATAATACGCTCGTTTGTATTCAAATTTGTTTTCTGATATTTTTTTACATTGATTCATATACATTAGATAATTTTTTGAACATCAGAATTTGTAAACTCGTTCTTACAGATCTTCATTCATTTCTCTCATATACCGAATAATCTGTTCGTTGTCGCATCATTCCTTATTGACTGTGCTTATAGCCAAATTTTTTTGATCAACTCTTGTGATCAAATGTGCATAACTATAAATTTTTAGGAGAGACTGAGTGCTTATCAGAAATACCTTAATGGAATGTCAGAACCGACAAACCTACCCATGAGGACAACCATATCTGAGTGAGCTTTAAATCAAAAAGGGTTTGTGTGCCGAGATTAACATGAAAATGAGAGGGGTAGTTATTGTGAGCTAAAAGAATTGACGAGAGTTGTGTCAGGATTAAAAGAACATAAGAATCCTGTTCCAAACTACTAAAATCCGGGCATACCACACAATCTATTAGTTCTTAATTCTTTCGAGACTAATATTGAAAAAGGCAAAGCCCAAGCCAATTCTTGTCACAACCCCACCAGCTACTCATTTATCTCTCAACAGATAAATGTTTCAATAACACTTGGGGCACACATGAGGTTTGAGACAACCTGGGATTGAGGTAATTTATACATGTTTATTATGTGGATTATGTGAAATATGCATACCAAAGTAGAAATGCATGAACTATATATGTGAACGTGATATTGTGCAAGCATATATGTGAAAAGATGACATGCCATAAATGATTTATACATGTATGCATGTGGTGTGAAACATACATGAGGTGGTGTTTATTGTGTTTAAATGATTCGGGTGGAATCATTATTTCATTATTGAATAACTTATATCTTCATGGTTAAGAAATCATGAATTTTTTAATGCAAAATCCACCGCCCAAAGTTATTTCTATTGGACAAAAGCTTTCACCGCCTTTGAAGTTTTATTATTAAAATCCTCCATCGCCTAGGTGAGAGTATATAAAGAAGAGTTTGATAAGGTTATCCTTATCATTGTCACTCTCTTAGAAAAGAACCTGTGTGTGAGTTAAGGTGTTCTTGAAGATTATGTGTTAAGAATAAAGCTTTTGCTGTGTGATTTTCATCAAGAAAGCTGTTTGATAGGGTGAGTAGTTTTGAAACTGATTCCTTTATGTATTTGTGGCTTAATTGTTGAATCTGGATTTCGAAAATGTTATACTGTTTTAAACAGCAGATAAACTGTTATTGTTTCGAATCTGTTTCTGGGTAAAAAGCATGCAGATTAATGTTTTAAATAGTTTGGTTTATGATTCTGTTTTTGAGGATCTAAGTGAGTTTTAAACTATCGTTGAGTATAAACTGTGAGTTTTTAAACTACCGTTGGTTATAAACTGTGAGTTTTATA
>NW_020201908.1:8119-8679 GCF_001531365.2 Cynara cardunculus var. scolymus
GGGTGCAAACTCCTCGTTTGTATCCCCATCATTTGCCTTATGTGCTGATATGAATTCTGTGCCACTTGACGATAAATTAGTAGTTGATACTGCTAACGGTCAAGTATCTGTTAATTACGTTTTTGAAAAATGCACTATCATGATTGAGGGTTGTGAGCTACCCATCCGATTATTTCCCATGCCTATGAAGGAATTTGATGTGGTAGTAGGAATGGATTGGTTGGCAGAAAATAAGGATAGCATCGTTTGCAGTGAAAAGATGATTAGAATTATGTTACCTGACAAAAGGATAGTCGTAAATTATGGTCATCATCAGAATCATCGTATCAGTCTACTATTTGTGATGAAGACCAGAAAATGTATCCAAAAGAAATGCCAAGGATTTCTAGCCTATATAATTGATGCTAAGAAAGAAAAGAATAAGCAAGAATTAATTTCGATTGTTAGTGAATATCTTGAAGTCTTTCCAGAAGACTTGTTAAGGCTACCTCMAGATAGAGTTATTGAATTTAGGATTGATTGTTACTCGGAGCAACACCTGTAGCCAAAACACCATATAG
>NW_020201908.1:12014-31308 GCF_001531365.2 Cynara cardunculus var. scolymus
GTTTGACTTTGACTAGGACTTTATTGTTTGACCCTATAAATAGGGTGAAGTCTTGTAATTGTTAGGAGGATGCTTATTGTAAATCATAATACGTAATAGAGAGTTTGACCACACTTTGAAGATTGAAAGGAAAGATACGGAGAAAGAAAAGAAGAGGATTATTGAAGTTGAGAAAAGATACGTAGTAGAGAGTTTGACCACACTTTGAAGATTGACTTTTTCTCTCTACTTCTCCTACATGTTCTTAATAGAAAATTTTATCTTCCATTGATGTTTTGAAGGTTTCTTGAAGAATAATCATTGTAGGGACACACAATAAGATTAACTCGTTGGAGCTGAATGCCAAAATGCTTTTAAAACAAATTTCTGATTTTGAACAACTTATCATCTTGGAACGAGACAAGGTTGATAAAGAAAAGAAGGAGTTTAAAGAAGAGTGTCTGAGCAAGAATTTGGAATTGCTTAATAGTGTTGAACAAAAGCAGAAAGCACTAGATGAGGAGAAAAGATTGTTTGCTCTTGAAAAGGAAAACACTGTCAAGAAACATGCAGCAATTGCGAAAGAACTTACAGAAAAGAAGAAGTGGCTTGATATTGCTTCTGAGAATGATAAGGGAAGTTCAGATGAAGAAAGAAAGAAGTTTGAGAAAGAAAGGAAAGTGTTTAATAAACTGAAGAAAGAATTAGAAGGTAAGTTTTTGGATACTGCAAAGAAATTGTCTGATCTAGAGATAGAACTTGTAACTGAATTGAATATGAGATCTGAACTTAAGAAGAAGTATGATTTAGTTGCTGATGAGAGAGACCAGTTACTTAAGAAAGTAACAGATTTTTCAAGAGCTGAAAGCTCAACTGGTTCTCAATCTCATTGTAAAACTTACTTTTATAACAATTCTAGTGTTAAATCCAACAGTTATTCAAGCAGTCCTAAATCAACTGTTTCTAAGAATAAGTCTCGTTCTTCAAATCAGTTTTATCAAGGGTATGTAATTGGATCACGCAATAATTTTTCAAAAAGTTAAAGAAGTTTGGGTTAATAAAGCTGATTTAGTTGTGTCTCATAAATCTGTTGTAACTAACACTGTTGTTCCTTGCACTGTGAGATCTACTAATCAATTGACCAGTCTCAGCAAGAGAAAAATCCTATGCTCAAATTGTGGAACTAATGAGTTTGTTAACAAGAAGAAGATCAACAGAGGATATGGGAACAACTAGTTTGAAAACAACTGGAATTCATTTAACAGGTATAATAATGACTGGTATGGTTCTTACTGCTTATCTGATCTACCTGTTAAAAGTACTAAAAAGAAGACATATAGATGGTTTGGAAGTTACAACATACCCCAACCCGATTCTAACAAAATAGGACCCAAATTCATTTGGGTACCAAAATCTATTTGATCTGATTTTGCAGGTGTGTCAACTTTGTGCTGATCAGAATATCATATCAGTGATACACTAATGCAGGGGGAGTTGTAATATGTTTCAAACAAGGCTTCTGAACAATTCAGTTTAGGACCCGTGCTTTACCGAGTGTGGTTTCTAAACATCCAGTTTATGACCCGTGCTTAAAATGTTTTCTTATTTTTTTTTTATTTTTTAGCTGAATCGAAACATTTCTATAATCTACTTTCTAGGGGGAGTCTCTAGAGTTCAATAAATGTTTTCGGGAAGTATTTTTTGTAAACGAGTACATTTTCTGAACAGGTATTTCCTGAGATTTTACTTGCGTAATTTCTCATCGTACATAACTCTAATACCTGTTTCAGCTATTCTTCAAATTGTTATTATCACGTCTCTTATACGAATATCATTTTCGGTGATAATACGCTCGTTTGTATTCAAAATTTATTTTCTGATTTCTTTTTCTTTGATTGATACACTTCTATAATTTTTTGAATATCAGAATCTGTAAACTTGTTCTTACAGATCTTCATTCATTTCTCTCGCATATCGAATAATTTGATCATTGTCGCATCATTCTTTCATTAATTGTGCTTAAAGCCAAATTTCTTGATCAATAATTTTTTTTTCTGATCATTGTTCTTATTTACAATAATATTCTTGATCAACTGTTTGTGATCAACTGTGCATAATGTTAAACTTTAGGAGAGATTGAGTGCTTATATGAAATACCTCTATGGAATGTTAGAACCGACAGACCTACCTATGAGGACAACCATATCTGAGTGAGCTTTATATACAAAAGGGTTTGTGTCCTGAGATTAAAATGGAAAAGAGAGGGGTAGTTGTTGTGAGCTAAAAGAATTGACGAGAGTTGTGTCAGGATTAAAAGAACATAAGAATCCTGTTCCAAAATTTTAAAATCCGGGCATACCACACAATTTGTTAGTTCTCAATTCCTTCTAGACTAATATTGAAAAAGGCAAAACCAGGCCAATTCTTGTCACAATTCCACCAGCTACTCATTTATCTCTTAACAGATAAGTCTTTCAATAACACTTGGGGCATGCAGTTCACAATCTATCAATTTCTCATTTGGAGAAAGTTGATATTGAAATCAGAAGGATATATGTCCCCCTTCATGTCTTTTTGATCACTAATTGAGTCAGATAAATTTGTGTAGTCCACATTGTTTATCATTTGGAGCCTAAATAGAAGCATATGTTGCTTTATCTTTCTACACTACACAAATTGCATTTTATTTGTTAATTTGTCAAAACATTCATAGATATGCTATTTTTAAGCTATCGATGATTGAATGGAAGACCTGGTGAGATGAGCCTAAAAAGTCTCATATATACAGTACATCCGTTGTACTGAGTATATATGTTATACTCACAGGTCAATCTTTTTATAAGATTGAAAACAATTTCATATGTTGAAATTGGTTGTTATCTTCCCATTCTCTTAATATGAAAATATTAAACAAGTGTATTTGAAAAGATCTACTTACAATTTCATGAATTGACGGCTTTTGCAGAAAATTTCATTCATTCTTGTGTATGATGTAATGATTCTCATTTCATGAAAAGTGGGAGTATGTAATAATGAATGAAATGTTCAATTCTGAACATTATAAAGGGAATTTGTTGTAAAGATCAAGGGAGAGTAACTTCAGTGATGGCAAAAAACTCAAAAGGAGTGTGACTGGAGATTATTACCAAAGATTATTTCGATGCTACAATGTCTGAGAGTTGTTGAATGTGAAGATCAATTTTACAACAGTTTACTGAAGATCAATTCTGAAGATCATTATTGTTTCCGATCTATATTGTCAAAAGAGAAGATCATCGTGGTTCTACATTCGAGGGAAGAATGTTAGAAGATATTTCTCAACAAATGATTGTCTGAAGATTTCGAGTTGAAGATTGTTTTGAAGAAGACATAGAGTGCTTAATGCAACAAAGTTCAAACGAGACTCAAAGCGCGCAAATTCTTTCAAGTTTGAATACAAAGGGGGAGAATGTTAGGACTGAAATTCAGTGTAAAATTGTATTCGTCTTGAAAGTTAATTTTGTCTATAATTGTTTTAAAGTCACCGTGTTTGACTTTTCTTAGAGAGTTTGACTTTGACTTTGTCTAGATGTTTGACCCTATATAAATGGTGTTTCCTTGTAATTTTAGTAGGAGCTTCATTGTAAACATCAGATTATGTAAAGAAAGATTTGACTAATATTTTAGATCTTGACTTTCTCTCTCAACTCTCAGGTGTTCTTTGAAGATTACTTCAAATCTGCCATTGATGAATTGAAGATTAATGAAGATTGATTAAAATGAGACACATAAAATATGAACTCTCTATGCCTTACCTACTCAACTTATTGATAGACTGTGTGAGTAAAATCTTCAGATTTACCAATCAGAGGCACAAATGGCAACATTTGCTCAATAATAATGGAGCAAAATAAAGTGTTAAATGGAAGGTGCAAACATATAGGCTCTAAAGAAAGAAGGTTGGAGATCTTAAAAGCCGGTAAAAATGGATGGATGAAATGATAAACAGGATTGAAGATCTTGGGGATCTCAGAATCAGTTTAATAAGATCATGGATGATGGCATGAAGTATCAAAAACCCATTCCTGATCTATTGGCTCCCTTATTCAAAAATCTAGATTAATAATCATATAATAATCAATCTAATATGATCTCTATTGCAAAAGATTTGGGCACCTCTATTATTATAATCAACTTTCTTTTATTATTAGAAGTCCAAGGGCCTTATGAGTTATGTTATTAATTATTGGGTTTGGATTGAAAGTTGATAATATATCAATACTATATTATAAAGCATTTGAGAAAAACTCTTAAAAATCATTTTTTATGCATTAAGTATTGTTTATTGATGCATATTACTTAAAATTCAAAATTATAAGTAATTGTTCGTATGTACAACTTATTAAAGATCCATGTTTGAATTTATGTAACTAACTATAGTTAAACATAATCAAATTCTAGATAAGTATCTCCTTTTAAATATAAAAAATTTAAAATATATTTGAGATAATCATTGAATTCAAAATACTAAATATTATCTTTATAAAAGAATTATATTATTAAACCAAAAATAAATGACTTCATTATTAAATTTAAATTAAATTATAAGTAAAAAATAGAATTAAAAAAAATTATACAAAAAACAAGAACTCTTAAATATTTAATTGGAACAAAAATCGATATATGGCTTTTCAAAATTTTATGATACCTTCAAATTTATATTTTATTAAAAAAAAAATTAAAAACATTATCGTTTTTTCGATACCACATAAAATTGTATTATAACATTGACAGAGACAGAATAAAATGAAACATTTAAATCGAGATGTATCTCGCTGCATTGCGTAAGTACCCTTCTAGTATTATATATATATATATATATATATATATTTCCCATTTATATACTTATATTATGTGTCATCATCTCCATAATAAGGTTCCAGCTCATGAGTTTCCATCAAAGACATTCCTATTTTGCGTTTGTGTGTTTTGTATTTACGTAGAGAGTAAGAGAGAAATTTGTGAGTTCTTGAGTTAGCTTTTTTTATTAAAGGTTCCTTCAAGTTTCAAACTTGATTCATTATCTCCAGCTATGAACTCCCTAATCTATAATTTATGTTTGAGTAGGTTTGAATTCTTTGGTGTTCTCTTGTTGAGCTTGGTTCTAAAGGATGTTTAAGCATGCCCTAGTTTAGTTTGATCTTTGAAGTCTCAAGTTTTAATTTGGTTTACCTAATTTTTGAATTGGTTTAATAAATTAGTGAGTTCTTTGGAATTTTTTAATTTATAAATCATGCTTTGGGTGTTTTATCATTTAAAAAGTTGATTATATGGGTTGGAATGTCGAATTTAGAGTACAAAGGTGATCTTGGAGAAACTCAAGTCAAGTTTTGGTGTTCTTAGAACAAGTAAAAAAAAATAGGAAAAGGCGAGTCAGTGAATCCCGCGACTTATCCTACGACTTAAGTCACTAGTAAAGTTGCGTAAGTCCTTGTGTTTCAAAATGTTGATCTTACTTGAACTTTATTTTGGAAATAAAACTATTTTTTATATGTATGTTGTTTTGGTGAGTTTAGTTGATTATTTAAATTGGATAATATGGGAATTTAACTTTGAAAAGGGAGAAAGCCACACGACTAAAATCGTGTGGTAGGTCACGTGAACCACTGTTTCACATTTTCTCGTTTTTCCTTCGTGGTGTTGTTGATCCTCTCTCTCTCTCTCAGTGATTTGATGATAATCCCTTTTACCCTATGCGAAGTATTTATGTTTCTGTTTTTTCAGTTCCAGCGATCATCACTGAGCTTGTTCAGTGATCGCTGAAGAACTTGTATTGTAAATCCAATCAGCGACAGCGATACTTCAAGAAGACAACACTCACACCAAAGAACCTTCAGCAAAAGTCGAAGACTGAAACTGAAGATTAGGGACTGGTGAGTACGTGATCTGAAGCGGTATTCAGTGATTATAAGCTTGTCTACATATGTGTGAAGACTGCCCAAGCCTCAGCGAATGCTGAAGAGACCTTCAGGTTATTCCAGCATTCAAAGATCAAAAGAAGCTTGTTCAGCACGATTGTTGTTGTCCTATCCTTATACACACATAGAACAAACCCATACCCTTTCTAACGTTAGTACGGTACAGAGCCGATTTGTTGACTCTATTACCCACCAACTATATGAAAGGATGTCTGCTCATGAATAGACTTTTGTACTATTCACTGTAGCAAAGGACATGCCTTCCCCTTAAGGCTTGACATGAGTTCTAACCCTACCACGTTGCATTAAATGTGCATTTAATGCAACGGGTATAAATAGATGTGTTCTATCTCCATGTAGAGATACACTTAGAAAAATCTTACTCTGAGCTTTCTTGCGCTTAAGTAAAAGAACACACATCTAAGAACAAATACGCTCATCTTCAAGAGCAAGTTAGAATCCTTTCATTGTATTCTAAACAAGTTCTCTCCCAGAGAGAACTTACTTTTTTCTATTTCTTTAACAGCAAATCTTTTATTATTTGCTAGGATTAAGTGTGTAAACTTTAGATAGTTTAGATAGGTTTTTCTTACCTTATATTTTCGTAAACAATCTTGTAAAATCTGTATTGATCTTCTCTTATTAATATATATTTTAAATTTGAAAATATTGTGTTTGTATTCACCCCCTTCTACAAACTGTTAAACATATCTTGTAGACCCTAACGGGACCAACAAGTGGTATCAGAGCAGTGTTCTATCTTCTCTAGTTGTTTGGTTGTTTTTCTGCATTACTTTATCTCCTTCTTTAGATAATTTTATTGCTTTTAAAATGGCTTTACAAAACACAAACACACATATGTACCATATGTACCATTTGCTATTTCTCCGACTGTTCCTGAAACAGCTACGACTGTCACGATTCCTGAACGACATATTTCAAAGCTCCCTCATTAGTGGAGTGATGAAGACAAGAAGAAAATAGCTATAGACACTCGCACTAGGTCTATAATAGCTATGTCTTTTCCTGACAAGGTTTATCACTCAGTGATGAAACTCAGGACTTCTAAATCCATGTGGGACACTCTTTGTGTTCAATATGTAGGAACCTCTCAAGTTCAAGAATCAAGGAAGATTAATTTAGTAAGGCAGTATGAAAGATTTCTTTGTGGAAAGACTGAGACACTGTCTGAAGTACATCAACGTTTTAGTTGTCTTCTTATTGATCTTAGGACTGTAGGCAGGGAATATTCCAACTCTTAAACTTTAACTAAGTTTCTGGAATGTTTTCTAGAATCTTGGGACACCTTTTCCATGTGTCTTAAGATGTCCTGTGACATGTCCTCTCTTTCTCTCTCTACTCTCTACGAGATTCTGCTTAATCATGAGCAATCTCGTCAGCTGAAAAGGAATCTAGTCAAATATTCCAGAGAAATGAAAAGCTCTCTGTTAGCTTTGATCTCTGAAGATGCTTCAGCTGAAACCCCTTCTTCTTCTTTTTCTTCATCTCTTCCTTCTGTTGTAATTACAGAGTTAGACTCTACTGACTCTGAGGATATACCAGAATCTGATCTTCCAGATTTTGATGAATCCTTGGCGCTTTTGACTAAATCATTTAGGAGATTCTCTAGCAAGAGCAACTTCCGTAGATCTCCTTCGCTGACCATTAAGGAAAAGCCAAAGTCTGATAAGATAGACAAGGCTTCAGCAATCTGCTACAATTGTCACCGCACTGGACATTTTGCAGGTGAATGCAGATCAAAGAAGACTGTGATGCCATCTTCCAAAACCCCATCCTCCTTCAGGTTCAGGGATGACAAATACTTGAAGCTGAACTAGAAGTATAAGAAGATGAAGAATCACCAGCGAAAGGCCAAGGGTCTTATTGCTGAAGAGCATGATTGGGTTGATTCATCTGATGAATTATCATCTGATGAGGAAGATACAACCTATCTTTGCTTGATGGCCAAGGATGTCAAAAAAGAAACATGAGAGACATCTACTTCAAGTGAACCATCATCCTCTTCTTCTGCTCAGGTATGTATCCTGAATGAACCCTCTTTTTCATATTCTAGCCTTTCTACACTAGCACGTTGACAGTGGATCTTTACAATGCCCTTAATGGCAAATCAAAAGAAGAAATGCTTAATCTTGATCTTCAAGAATAGTTGAAGATTTGTCATTCTAAGATCAAGGAGCTGACTAAGGTTGAAGAAAACCTAAAGTATCAGGTCATTGTAAACCAAGCCATCACTATTGAATGCGAACAGGCTATCGCTGAGCGTGAGCGAGCAATCGCTAAACTTAAGACTGAGAAGGCTACCATCGAAAGGTGGTGCAAAGACTCTATCAAAGCCTCTGAGATCATCAACGCTTAGATCTCGGACAAGATAACGACTGGTCTAGGATTCTCCTATGATCAGGAAGAACGTGTCACTGACAGGTCCATGCTTAAGTTTGGTACCTTTGTCTCTTTCATTGCTGACACTTCTTCTTATCAATCCTCTTTTACTGAGAGTCATCTTAATGAACTCCTTCGAGTTCAGGATGCAAAGACAAAGGTAAATCCATTGTCACAGCACCTCTTCCTAAGAAGTCTAACAAGTCTAACAGATCAAAGTCTATTCTTTCAACTTGTAAACCTTCTTCTTCAGGGACTAAGAAATCTAAATCCTCTCAGAAGTCTAAGTCTCAGCTTAAGGTGAATACTTCACCTAAGGACTCCATAGCCTCAAAGGTTCCTCAAAAAACTAATGAGAAGGGAATCCTAAGAGCTGGTCCCTCTTCTAATCTGATACTTCCTGGCCCTAAGGCTACCTTCAACTATAGGAAGTGTAAACACTATGGTGAAAATACACATATTGCCAAGTGTCCTTCTGTTGCCAAAGCTGGTCCACCAACTAAGGGCAAGAAAGTAGCTAAGGCTGAGAAATCAACCAAGGCGAAATCCTCCACTAAGGCTGCAAATGCAACCAAAGTGAATCAAACCATTGGAGCCACTTCCTCAGGCTTAGTGAAGACAACAACTGTTGTTAAGCTTTCAGCATCAGATGTAGTAACTCCAACTGCTGAAGCCTCTTCATCAGGCTTAGTGAAGACTTCCACTGACTCTATCTTACTAGTGTCAGAGGTTGTTCCTCTCTCCACTAAATCTTCTTCAGATTGAGTGATGCCATCTGCTGACGCAAACTCTTCAGCATCAGTGGATGATGCCTCTAACAATGCTGGACCCCAATAGCTGGGTACTAATAGCATTTTTAAACTGTTCCCTTGTGCAGGACATCAAAGGCATATGGTATCTCGATAGTGGATGCTCAAGGCATATGACTGGAGACAAATCCCTGCTAATCAATTACAAGGAAGAAAGAGGACCTTCCGTGACCTTTGGAGAAAACAAAAAAGGATATACCAGAGGTTTTGGTATATTAACCAATGGTGCAACCACGTTCAAGCGAGTTGCATATGTTGAAGGACTGAAGCACAACCTCCTGAGCATCAATCAACTGTGTTATAAAGACTACACAGTAAAATTCTCGAAGAATTCATGTTGCGTCTTTGACAAAGATGATAAGGTTGCCTTGACCGGTTCTCGCCTAGAGAATGTATATGTCATCAATATGAATTCTACTACCAATGAGAACAGCTCTAAAGCCTCGTCAGATATCAACCGGCTATGGCACAAAAGAATCTCTCATCTTAACTTCAAGACACTTAGTGAGCTGTCTAGAAATGATCTTGTCACTGGTCTTCCTTAGCACTCATTTGCAAAAGAATCTCTTTGCTCAGCATGTGTAAAAGGAAAGCACACAAGAGCTAGCTTTAAGTCAAAGAAAATCTCTTTAGTGACTGCGCCTCTTCAGCTACTACACATGGATCTCTTTGGTCCAGTCAACGTGCAATCCATCGTTGGAAAGAAGTTTATACTCGTCATTGTTGATGAGTACTCTAGGTACACTTGGGTCTTCTTTCTTAGATCCAAAGATGAAGCACCTGAAGATATCATTTCGTTCATCAAGAAAATAGAAGTACTTAACAACATCAAAGTACGATCTATTAGAAGTGACCATGGTACTGAATTCAAAAACAGTACTATGGATAACTTCTTTGAGAACAAGGAAATTTTTCACAACTTTTCTTCAGTGAAAGCTCCTCAACAAAATGGAGTCGCTGAAAGGAGAAATCAAACAATCATAGAGGCTGCTCGATCAATGCTCAGCGAATCCCATCTCCCTACTCAATTCTGGGCTGAAGCTGTCAACACCGCTTGTTTCACTCAAAATCGGTCGCTGATTGTAAAGAGGTTCAAGAAGACAGCTTATGAACTTTTTCATGGAAGAAAGCCTTCTATAAGCTTTCTACACATCTTTGGTTTCAGTAGTTATATTCGTAACAACCATGACCAACTTGGAAAGTTCGATCTCGAAGCTGATGAAGGAATCTTTCTTGGATATTCTTCAGTATCCAAAGCCTTCAGAGTATTCAACAAACGAAGACCGACGATAGAAGAAACTATACATGTCACCTTTGACGAATCTCAGTCAGCTAATTCAAAACCCATCTTTTAAGTGCTCCTCTCAACACTGAAACCCCTTAAGCTGAAGACGATCCACTTATCAATCCCATTACAACTAGTCACTTCAACGCATCTTCTTCAGAGATCGCTACCGTGCCCATCAATTGTATTCCTCCTTCTACTTCAAACACTGGTCAATCAGTGAACGAAATGCCTTAAGCAACTGATTCTATTTCAATCACTGAATCTAAGGCTCCTTTAACAATTGTTCCTATTATTGAAGACAATACAGCTGAAGCCTCATCTTCTGTTCCTGAACTTACATACTCAGATGATAATCCTCTATTGGCTCAGCAATGGACTAAAGACCATCCAATTCATCAAATTATTGGTGATCCAGATGCAAGTATCAAGACTCGTCGTGATCTAAGTAATATCTGTCACTTTGTCAACTTTCTTTCCTTAGTTGAACCCAAGAAAATCAATGATGCTATCTCAGACCCTAGGTGGGTCCTTGCCATGCAAGAGGAGCTCCTTGAGTTTGATAAGAACAAAGTCTGGTACCTTGTCCCACGTCCTTCTGAAAAAACAGTGATAGGCACCAAATGGGTCTATCGCATCAAGTTGGATGAAGAAGGTGTGGTAACCCGTAACAAGGCTCGACTTGTTGCTCAGGGTTATAGACAAGAATAAGGGATCGACTATGACGAAACCTTCGCACCAGTGGCTAGATTCGAAGTAATTCGACTCTTCCTAGCCTTTGCTGCCCATAGAGACTTTAAAGTCTACCAAATGGATGTAAAGAGCGCTTTCCGAAATGGAAAACTTCAAGAGGAAGTTTATGTTGAACAACCTCCAGGGTTTCTTGCCCTAAGTATTCAAACCATGTCTATCGTTTGGATAAGACTCTTTATGGGTTAAAAAAGACTCCTCATGCCTGGTACCCTTCCTCATTTCTCATCTCTGAGAAATTTGTACGTGGAAAGATTGACCATACCTTGTTTCTTAGGAAAGTTAAGAGTCACATCATTCTTTTCCAAATTTATGTCGATGATATTATATTTGGTTCCACTAATCCCTCTTTGTGTTTTCGGTTCGCTGATTGCATGAAGAAAGAATATCAGATGAGCATGATGGGAGAACTAACCTTCTTTTTAGGTCTCCAGATCAAACAATCAGATAAAGGTATCTTTATCAGTCAAAGTAAGTATGTTCGTGACATGCTGAAGAAGTTTGATTTATCAAACAGTTCATCTATGAAGACTCCAATGACTCCTTCACTCTCTCTTAGCAAGGATCCAAATGGAAAGCCTGTAAATGTAACGGTTTATAGAGGAATGATTGGCCTGTATCTAACAACTAGTCACCCAGATATCATGTACTGTACCTGCCTATGTGCACGATATCAATCTGAACCTAAGGAATCCCATCTAATTGCTATAAAACGCATCTTCATATATCTTAAGGGAACTCCTAACATGGGTCTCTGGTACCCTAAAGGTTCAGGTTTTGATGTAATAGGTTATTCGGATAGTGACTTTGCAGGTTGCAAAATTGATAGGAGAAGCACCACTAGAGGCTGTCAGCTTTTAGGTGAAAAGTTGGTGAGTTGGACAAGTAAGAAGCAAAACTCAGTGTCCACATCAACCGCTGAAGCTGAATACATAGCCACTGGTAGTTGTTGTACCCATATTCTTTGGATGAAAAACCAGCTGATGGACTATGATCTTCAGTTTTCAAAAGTTCCCATCTATTATGATAGCACTAGTGCTATTGCAATTGCAAATAACCCTGTACTTCACTCCAAAACCAAACATATAGAGATCCGATATCATTTTATCATAGATAATGTTATGAATGGTAACATTGAACTTCACTTCGTTCCAACTGATTACCAGCTCGCTGACCTTTTCACCAAGCCTATTGATGAGACAAGATTTAACATCTTGATCAGCGAACTGGGGATGCTAAATGTTGAAGAATAATTTTCAGCTATTAACATCGTTTAGTAAGTGAAATGATTCAGTGCTCTATCTTTGACACTGAACTCTTGAGTAAATATATCTATTCTCTCTAAGGTATGATTACTTATTCTTTTTCTTAAAAACTTAAAACTATCACTGAAGCTCTCCCTCTTCAGGGATCAAATCATTTTAAAAGTTTGTTTCAGTGATTCTTTGATCACTTAACATTTATATAAGTATATCTCTCTTTTACTTATCTTTTCTTAACAATCAAAATGATCATTGAATCTTTCCTATTCAGTGATTCAAATGTTTTTTTTAAATGTCAGGATCAGTGATTTTCCTATCACTGACACTTAAGTCTTAAAACTATCACTGAAGTTTTTCTCTCTTCAGTGATCAAACTGTTTTAAAAGGTCATTTCAGTGTGTCTTTCAACACTAAATGACTCTTCATTTTCTTAAAAACCTTAAAAGAAATAGTTAATGAACCGTCTTTATGATGACATTCCCTATTTACAATGTGCAATGCTTTGAGATGCACAAAAGGTACTGTCATACGCTACCTCATTAAATACCATCCAATCATGGATGAGAACATGCAATTTTTTCATCATAGACCCTTTCCTCAATCGTTGCCTTTTTCTCTCTCATATCTATTCTCTATCCTCCTACCTACAAATATGAGACTTCTCTTTCACTTTTCTCTTTACACTTTCAATTATCAAAGACGAACCTCTTTCGATTTGCAAAGCAAGAACTTTTCTCAAAATTTCTTCTAAGACCTTTCTTTTCAAACAACAAAGGTCGATATACTTCTTTTCTTGTTCTTTTCTTCTTATGGGAAATGTGTTTAACTTTTTTAAGAACTTTGTTCTCTTAAAACATTAAAAATTTATGATTATAAACTCAACCTCCTACTCGGTTGTAATCACATTTTCTCAAACACACTCTACTTGAAAAACCCTAATCCTTCTTCAAGGTTTTTTCAAAAGAAGTTTTTCTTGTTCAAAAACTTGATTATACACAAATCTTGGTTATCTAACAACTATTTTTTTTTCTTTCTCACCAAAAACAGATGGCTACCAAGAATGTAGGATTTAACATTGATGAAGTGTCTTTCAAGGCCAACAATCATGTTGCCTTGTTAGACATCCCTTCGAACAAGGCATTCTACAAGGAAGCGGCCGTCTTCCTCAAATAGTCGTCACTTGCCTTTGCTTTTAACCATGAGTTGGTCATGGTTAAGGAGGCTCTCCAGCAGTTCTGGTTCACTGCTGAAGTGGTGGATCTTGAAGATAAGAATGGTCGCCAAGTTGAGCAGATCACCTTCACGTTCAATCGCATGACCGTGAAATTCGGAGTCAACACCGTGAGGACTGCTCTTCGCCTCCCCAAGGGCCCCTTTGACAGCGAGCCCACAACTGCCAAGACCATCCAATGTCTCGATGCCATTAGCTATCAATGGACAATGAAGAATGACTCAAATGCTCCCATGAAGTCCTTGTCGAAGATTGAGAAAAATAGGATGTCATCGATCTGGCAATACCTGTTTTCTCACTTCATCCAATCCATATGTGGAAAGACTGGAGGACAAGACCAAGCCTCCAGGGTAGCCCTGACGATTGACATATCTGCGATTCAGCTTCGCAATATAAATTATGATATGGTCATTTTTGTTGACCTGGTGCAAAAGCTGAACAAGCGCCAGCGAGAAAAGGTGGTACCTTACACCAGGTTCCTATCCATGATTTTTGCAAAAATATATGCAGAAAAATACTCCAAGGAAGGAAACCTCTAGGTGTGTAGGCTTGGATCCAAGATTCTGGATCACAAGCTGAGGGACGGAGACATATCACTCTCTTCTATAGTGCCATTCTCTCCCTCCTCTCCTCAGGTGGTCAGGACAAGGGAAACCCCCCTCCCCCCACGTCTAGCCCAGCCACCAAAACCTCCTCCAAACGTGCTTCACAACCAATTCTTGGTTCTCCCCAGAGAGCCAAGAAGGCCAAAAAGGGGATAGCCACATCTCTAGCTGAGACCTCTCGACAGGTTTCACCTATTGAAATTTGCCTTAACCCCGAGGCACCTTCAGCTACCCTCCCCAGCTCTTCAGTGGTCTCTCCAATCACTGTCCTATCAGTGGAACCTACCCCAACTGCCTTAGTGACCCAAATTACCGAAGGTGTAAATATCAACACCCCCACCGTTGAACACCCACTTCTCTTCTCATCCGTTTTCTCTCTTCTCCTCCTTCTTTGGTCTCTACACGTGTTCATGACTCATCAGCGGTGTCCTTCCTGATGATGAAACACACACCATTGGACCTGAGGTTGCTCCTCTCGAGGCTCCTCAACATACAGATGTCCATCCTCTTGAGGACATCATTGAGCAAGCCAGTGACAATCCTTTGGATGTCAATGATGGTCCCTCAAGTATTCTATCTTCCTATCCCCTTCTGTTCTTCTAACCCTGAGCTTGTCTATGCTCACTCTCCATCTCTTGCAGGTCCATCTTCTGCGCCCTAGCTTATGGACGTAGAAGAGAAGGAAGAAGATGGGGAAGAGAAGGAAGAAGACGGAGACAATGACGAGGATTATGACATGGCGTCTGATGTCAAGCTTCTTCTCCCAGCCGTCGGTAACATCTTTTGCAAGATGTCTGAAGTTCCCCAAGAGATGCCTTGCAGGGCATATATTGATGCGAACCTCTCAGCTGTCAAGGCTAACGTTCATGAAGTAAGGAGTCAGCTCTAGACTCTCCAAGAGGCTGTTCGATCCAATGATGATGCCATCGATGTTCTATCTAGCAAGGTTGATGACGCTCAGGCTTAGTCTATTCAGCAGACGGAGCTTCTCCAACAGATCTTTGATGTTGTCCGTCAACCAGCTCCAGTGATGCCGCCTTCCTTCTCTGCTGATGACCACGCTCAGCTCTATAAGACGCGTGAAGCAACGAAAACTCTAGCCAACGCTCTGTCGCGGCTAGAGGACATGATGGTTCTCCAACATCAGCGTCTGGTCGAACTCTCTGGCCTATACTCTCAAGTCTTAGCCAGAGAGGGGGAGATGAGGTCCAACGCTGTTGGACCATCTGTTGCTCCAACAATCCTTGAAGCTGAAGCTGAAGATGAGGTTGCCCAAGCTATACCAACCTCCAGTGAAGCTGTTATAGCTAAGGAAGTTGATGCCATCCCTAGGGATGATGATCTTCCCATCACCTCTGCATCTGTTGCTGGTGATGATGATGATGAAAACGAAGATGATGATGATGAAGATGACAAACTTGACCTTCCAGACTCCAGCAGTGACTTAGATGCTGATGATGAGACAATGATGAAGATGACTTCACCATCCAGTATCAAAAACCAACAACCGCCACCAAGGGAGTTACCCTCAGGGATTCTATATCCCAGCGGGAGCAAAGGGAAGAAGTGTCTGCTCCATCAAAGAACCAGGACCCTAAGTCGAAAGGCAAAGGTGTCGCTGAAGAAGGGAACCTGAAGGTACTGTTTAGAATTCCTCAACCCTTATTTGAAGACTCTACCTCTCAGGTAGTAGTCACTTCACTTTATCAGCTTCAGATTCCATCTACTACCTGCGGTCGACTGAAGTGAGTCCCTGAAAATCCTATCTCCAGTGCTCCTACCAACCAGCAGATGGCTCATCTAAAGGAGTCACTCGACCATACTAGAGTAAAAATTCCTCTTCGTACCTCTAGTGGTGGTGAGTTTGACTTCCTTTCAGAAGCTGAAAGACTCGAGGCGTTAAGGGCTGAAGAAGAGCTAGAGCTTTAGAAGAAGCATACTGAAAACAACCTAAAGCTGGCCAAGTCACTAGCTGAAAATATTCTCCCAAAGAGAAAGTCCAAAAAGAAGGTGAACGTTGTCCAAGCCCAAGCTAAACTTCTTTCTCTTGCAGAAGCTGAGCACGAGAAAAACCTGAAGCTGGCTGAGCGGGACAAGCGCTGGAGCGAAGCAAAGCTGAAGAAGAGAATTAGTCCTCACCCGATCAAGAGCGTCAGCATCAGTGGACGATCCAATGACGGTGAAACTCTTGTCTCAATGCTCATCACGAGGGACAATCTCGACGCACCGAGTACCCTTCCTATCTTAGCCACTAAGGATATAGTGAATGGCTGGAGATCAGGCAAGCCATTCAGCGATCCAAGTCAAGACATAAGCCGATTATCAAAGATGTGACATCTGTCATTTTTGGAGCGTCAGGTTAGCACCTTTATAGGGTTTCTATATTTAGAATTATATTTTATTAGGATCTAGTCATGTTTATTAGAATTCATCTGGCTTAGTTCCCAAAATATAGTTCAGAAAACCTTGTTTCGACGGGTAACTGATAAAGTTAACTTATGTAATGCCAATTATATAAAAAAAATGCTCCAAATACAATAAAGTTGATATTATAAAGTCCAAATTAAAATATAAAAGTCTCATTTGAATGTCCAAATAATTTTACCAAAAATTTGGAACTTTGATCTAATGTTAATATTTTTTATCAGTATTTGACAAATTGTATTTATACCCACATTTAAATGGGAGTTATTTTATAAAATAATAATAATAATAATATAAGAGTTGGTTTGGGCCTTAAAAAGGGCTGGCCCCTTTCATTCAATTAAGTCCACATATAAAAAGATCACATCTCTTGAAATCTCTCATTTTCATCTTCATTTTACATAATCCCTTTTTTCTCTCTCTCTCTCTCTCTCTCTCTCTAAAAAACTCCCATTCCAGCCGAATTCATCTTTAAACCAATCTTAAATTCCATCATCTTGAAGAACTTTTAAATCTTCAAGAAGTAGCAAGCAAAAGGTAATGGACTAGTTACATTATCTTTGTATTTCAACATGATTTCTCATCTTCTACCCATTTCTTCTTTCTTATTTTTGTAAACAAATTTTCTGGAGAATCTATGTTAGACCCCATAATTTATAAGTGTAAAAGTAATGATGAACAATAAGTGATGAAGAACCAGAAGACCGATGAAGACATTAAGGCAGAATTGACCAAGTTTGGAGAAGAACCAAATGGTCGATGAACAACCAGAGATGCGATGGAAAGATCATCTTCATCACCCCTCTGGTCAACAACACTTAGAGTTTTCTTCAGCAATTCAACCAGAAGAATACGATGAAGATATAAAGATAAGGTTGAATCATCATTCCATGAAAGACAGCTGGAGATGACAAATCGACAGCTGGATTTCAAGTTTATCTTAATTTATAGCTTATCCATAGTTTAGATAAACTTTATCCGTTAGTAGAAGATTAGCTAAATAGTCTCACTAGATAATTATCTTCTAATTAGCCTTCTAGTATAAATAGGTGATTAGGCCTATTGTTAACAATGTCGCTTTTACGTTTTTCATATTGAATAAAGTGAAATCATTGACACTCAAGATTATTGTTTGAATGTTCATACCTTGTTATTGAGTGTTCATCATTTTGTTCATTAAAACACTATAATTTGGTTATTCTTAACTCGATTATTAGTGTTATTGAGAGATCTGGGACAACAATTGGTATCAGAGCCAATTGATTGTTTTTCCAATCAAACGATCATACAAAATCTCTCAATTTTTTTTATAAAAACGTAAAATTTCTCTCTTCTAAAAATCCTCAATGGCCAACTGGAATTCTGCGTATAGTGTTGGCTCCCTCACCAAGCCTCCAACTCTTCAACGAGAAGAGTACCCRCAATGGAGGATAAGGATGGTAAACTTCTTGGAAGGAATGGACAGGAACCTCCTGCGATCTGTAATGGAGGGTCCATACGTTCCACAAACTCTTGTCCCAAGAGTTCTAGGAACAAATACCACAGCTGAAATCCCTGCCTACTACATGCCCAAGGATGAGAAGAATTAGGATGAAGACGACATAGAACGGGTTGAGACCGACAAGAAGGCCAAAAGACCGATAATCATGGCCATACCCAATGAAATCTTCCAATCCCTTGATGCATGTTCCACAGCCAAGGAACTATGGGATAAACTGGCAAGCCAACTGGAAGGAGGAGAAAAAACAAAGAAGAATCGTAGAGCACAATGTCTCAACGAATACACCAACTTCAAGGCTCTTCTTGATGAACCGATTCAGAAGACATACGATCGTTTCAACACATTGATTAATCAATGTCGTCGAAATGATATCTCCAGAACTAAGGAAGAAAACAATGTTTTATTCCTAAAAAGTCTTGGCKATGAATGGACTCAGCTGTCGATGTCCCTTCAAGCAAATCAGGACCTAGACGGCTGGTCACTTCAGATCTGTGTGGAACGCTTGCAGCACAAGAGAACGAAATTATGAAGAAGAAGGTATCCATCGGTGGACCTTTAGATCTTGCTGTCGATGAAGAAAGGAAAGAAACCACTGGTGGTAGAATCAGAATCTGAAGAAGAAACTTCTGAATCAGATGATGATATCAAAGCCTTTGCCAAATCTCTGGCCTTGATTACAAAGAAGTTCCAGAAAAAGTTCATAAAGAAACCCTATGAACGAAAAGAATTCAAGAGGGAAAGGTACCAGTCATCCTATGAAAGGAAGCCATCTAAATTTCATCAGAGGGAAGACAGAAGAGATGGATGAGAAGAGAGAGAAGAAAGAAGAGACGAGAGGAAAGAGGACAAGGATGGAAGGAAAAATGACCTCCACTGCTTCAGGTGCGGAAAACTTGGTCATTTTTCAAAAGAATGCAGAGGRYSAYTRGTAAAGGATGCTGACTATTACAAGAATAAATACAAGTATAATCCTAGAGAGCGAAGCCTGATGGCTGAGAAAGAAAACTGGGTGTCTGATTCTTCATCCGATGAAGAAGACAAAGCACTCATCTGTCTGATGGCCACGTCCAATGCAGAATCTGATGATCAGG